>NC_089580.1:9677567-9977567 GCF_019320115.1 Miscanthus floridulus
AGCAGCGGCCATAGGGTCACGATGACAGCAACTATAGGGTGGAGAGGGTGAGACGACGCACAAGGCAGGGTGTTTGTCGAGTCGGCGCATCGTGAGTGGCAGAGGCGACGCGGCGCTGCACGTTGAGAGGACGACAACATTAGGGGTGGGTGCACAACAGCACAAGGCGATGTTGGCATGGTACGCCACGAGTGGCAAGTGCACGGGCAGTTGGTGATGTCCACGAGAGAATTGGGAGAGGAGAGATGGAACTGACATGTTAGATCGGGCCCGTTTAAATGGTTACTGGGACATGAACAAAGATTAAGTATCGAAATAACACGAGTATAAGAATTGGCAAATACATCCATGCATTTTTTTAGGACCGGCTATACACTTTTTTTTTCTTTGAGTACTCTATCCATCTCAAATTATAAATCGTTCTAACTTTTTTGAGAGTCAAAGTATCTCAAATTTGATCAAATTTATCTAATAAAATAATAACATTTATAATATCAAATAAGTATCATTAGATTCTTCATTAGTTATGTATTCATAGTATACCTATTTGATGTCTGCATCTTTGTGATTTCTTCTTAAATTTTGGTCATATTTGAGATGCTTTGACTCTTTAAAAAAGTTGAAATGACTTATAATTTGGAAAGGGTGGAGTACAAAAGAAGAAAGGACCTTTGCCACTCTGCTCCATCTATCATTTTCTTATTTGCCACTTATTCATTTTTGTTAGATCAGACAGAAAACAATCTCAAAAGTTGCGCTATGTACAAATATAAGCATACAAGTAGCTAGGGCTGCCGCAGTGAGTGCACAGACAATCCTACGCCTGGGTGATTAGAGTACCTTAACATAATGGATAGAGTAATAATTAGCGACTCCCAAGGACATTCGGCACGACGGAGGCTACCATTCCTCCTTTAGCTTTACAGGCTGTTCGGCTGGCTGGTGGTAGGCTGGCTGGCTGGTCAGCCCACTCATATAAGCACTCCACTTATATAAGCACTGTTTATGTGAACAGTATTTTTTTAAGATAGAACAATATTTTTTTTTCGTAATAATCAGCCGGAACAGTATTTTAGTTTATTTTTCAGTCCTACCAAACAGGTTCTTAGTTTAGCACCATATTATTAAATTATGAACTAATTAGACTTAAAAAAATCGTCTCGCAAATTAATCGCCATATGTATAATTAGTTATTTTTTAATTTATATTTAATACTCTATATATGTGTCAAATATTCGATAAGATAGGAACTAAACTTCAAAAGAAAACTATACGATGTGGCCCGTAGCCTCCACCCTCACCCTCACCGCCGGAGTCAGGACAGGGCAGCACGGGGCACCCCAGGGTCAACTTCAGATATGGTAAGGGTAGGCTTTGATTTCTTTTGTTTGTTTGGAGCCGTGTTTTCCTTTTTGAATCTATCCAATCTATGTTTGGTACTTCCTCCATTCTAAATTATAAGTTATTTGAAGAATCTTGGAGAGTCAAATCATCTTTAGTTTGACCAAAATTATAGAAAAAATTACAAATATTTATGATATCAAATAAGTATACTATAAAAATATAGCTAATAAAGAATCTAATAATACTTAGTTTGAATCATAAATGTTATTATCTTATCATATAAATTTGGTCAAACTTGAAATAGTTTGACTCTCAAGATTCTTATAATGACTTATAATTTGGAATGGGGGGAGTAGAAGAGTGAGTGTGTTTGGTTTTGGATATAAGGGATAGATGATCCTATCCATGTTTTATTTTTTTCGAAGAACCAGCGGCAAGAACATGTCGGATATGTATTAATAGAAAAGAAGTTTTACAAACTAATTAAAAAAACAAAAACAAAACCCTCACAAAGAAGGCAACAACAAGACCACCACCGCACGAAAAGCACAAGACCAGCGAACCTAAGAAGCAACCGTCGAACGCCACCTTGCACACCACAAAGAACAAGCGAACTAGAGGGGGAAGTAGGTTATCCATAGCGATGCCTCCAAGGAGGGAAACGACACCTCTCGATGCCATCAACGCTGACCGGAGAACCACAATCTTTCAACCAAAACTCCAAGAGGATAAAGGGGCCTCACAACAATGCCTCCAACGAGGGGCGTGACGCCAAAGGCGGCACCATTGTCGGCCACGGCCAAGGGCCTAGCAGGGCCTTCGCCCGACAACCCCATGCCCAAGCCCCAACCAACCACCATGTGACTTGTCATAGCCAAGAACTGCAACAAGCCGCTGCTCGTAGGAGATCGCTGTGGTAATGACGAGGTCACTGGCATGCGTGACCTGTCGCCGCCACGCCAGCCAACAAGGGCCACCTCCATCCTACATAGCACCAACCACCATGGGAAGTCACATCTTGTTCCTGCACCATGCAAAGGGTGTCACCGACTTCGTTGCACGTCGTTGTCCCTCAAGCTTCTAAAGATGCCACGAACATTCCCACATGGACAACCGTCTTCAACGAGCCGCCATCCACTGGTTGTCGCAGTGGAAGTGAGCTAGCCACTGGCATGCGTGGCCAATCACAACCGCGCCAGTCAAAATGGACCGCAGCCAACCAAATAGATACCAGCAAGTGAAGGTCACCCACAGAAGAAAGCTTGGCACACCACTGTCCACTTCACTAGACACCGCAACCAAGACCTTCCACTGAAACACCATACTAGGTAGTAGTCCCGTAGAGTTGCCACCAACATACCCACTGTGCCTCACCAACCAAAGGAGCCACCGCAACCCCACCGAAATTGGTCGTCGCTAAGTGTCGGTGCAGAAAGTGACCAACTAGTGAATATTTATAGTTTTGCCGTACGTTGTGATCGGAGGTGGCCTAGCACTCAATGACATAGGATTTATACTGGTTCACGCAACGTGCCCTATGTCTAGTTTGGGTCGGTCAGTGACTTTATTCCTGAGCCCATGTGCTCAAAGTTTGCAGTGGAGTTATAAACGAGAAGAAGAACGATGGGGTGTACAAGAGGTCCGGTCGGCTCCGGTCGGAAGGGCCAAGAGCGACAGGAGCTACGCTATGAGCTAAGTGTTCAAGAGTGTGCTTAGGGTACGAACCCGGTAGTTCTATGGTTGTGAGCTAGTGAACTTGATCGGTGCTTGTTATCTTCAAGAAGGGCTCTCTCCTTTGTTGGAGGGGGCGCGTTCCCTTTAATACATAAAGGGGATGGCTTTACAAGTGAGAGGGTGAGGGTACGTATGCTACCGAGCCTTGTTGCCCATGCCTACCGAGCCTTGTTGCCCACACCGGTGGGTACAAGATAATGGTAGGCGCCTACAACACTATTGATGTCACTGTAGAATGTCAAATGCATACGGGAGGTCGTGCTGCCTTTTTTAGGGATGGTAGACGTCGGTACCTACAAATACTATTTGATGCCTAGAGGCATGTGAGGAGTCTCGCTATGTTCATCGGTTACGGTAAATCCTGGTGCCCATACCGCTATCGATGCCTAGAGGCACATGGAGGGCCTTACCGTATGGGAGTTTTAGCGGCCCCTACAATACTGTAGAGGGAGATATCGGCGCCTACAATATTGTTTGTGTTAGGGTTGCTGTAGAGTACTGTTCCATGCAGGGTATGGTCCCTGGTACAGTGGTTTTGACTTGTGAGCCTTGCCTTGCTTTTCTCCGCATATCTTCTGGTTCCTACCGAGCGGGCGTCCCCGATCGGATGGCTCCAATCGGCTCTAAGTGTGATGGTCGGAGAAGGGTGGTGAGCAGGGTTCCTGTGATCCCCGGTCAGAGACGCGGAGTCGGAGTTGGAAGTAGTGTTTTGGGCCAGGCCTTCCGATTGGAGAGGCCGTCCGGTGGCGGCTGGAGTCGAAGCGAACGCTCCGATCAGAGAGGTGGGCCAAAGCAGCTGACGAGAGGGCGTTGTTCCTCTTCGGCCAGACCTTCTAATCGGTGACTAGGCCACCCTTCCGGCCTGTTGTTTTAGACTCTTGGGCCGGCCAATGAGTTACGTGTTGTCTGCTTAGACCGAGCCTTGGCGTGGAAGCCGATCCCCGAGGGACCCCGGGTTTATGAACCCGACAGGAGCCCCCAAGCCCCCGGGTGATTCGGGCAGAATCGTCCGGAGGATTTTTGTCTTGCTGGCGGGTGCGCGCGAGTGCACCCGCGGGTGTAGCCCCCAAGCCCCCAGGTGGTTCGGGCAGAACCGTCTGGGGGGTTTCCTATGTTATCAGTGGGGGAGTTTTTATTTTGAGACAGAGTTTTGTCGTCCAAGGCGTCGTTGTGCAGCCGAGGTGGTTTTTTAGTTGTTTTGAGAGATTGGGTGAGAGGGAGCTTTGTGGGTCCTGGCGTCGGTGCGCACCGTGGATCGAGCAAGAGAGTCAGTCAAGGGTTTTGGACAAGATAGAGCTTCACTGATCCTGGCGTCGATGCGCGCTGTGAGATCGGGTGAGACAGTTAGTTTTGGACGAGACAGGGCTCGCTGATCCTGGCGTCGATGCGCGCCGTGGGATTGGGTGAGGCAGTTAGTTTTGGATGAGATAGAGCTCACTGATCCTAGCGTCGATGCGCGCTGTGGGATCGAGCGAGGGAGTCAGTCTGTACGAGACAGAGCTCACTGATGCTGGCGTCGATGCACGCCGTGGGATCGAGTGAGTCGGAGTCATGTTTTGGATGAGACAGAGCTCACTGATCCTGGCGTCGATACGTGCCGTGGGATTGAGCGAGGGAGTCAGTCTAGACAAGACAGAGCTCATTAATGCTGGCATCGATGCGCGTCATGGGATCGAGCGAGTCAGAGTCGTGTTTTGGACAAGACAGAGCTCACTGATCCTGGCATCGATGCGCGCCGTGGGATCGAGCGAGGGAGTTAGTCTTGGATAAGACAGAGCTCACTGATGCTGGCGTCGATGCGCACCGTGGGATTGAGCGAGTCGGAGTCATGTTTTGGACGAGACAGAGCTCACTGATCCTAGCATTGATGCACGCCGTGGGATCAAGCGAGGGAGTTAGTCTTGGACAAGATAGAGCTCACTGATGCTGGCATCGATGCGCACCGTGGGATCGAGCGAGTCGGAGTCGTGTTTTGGATGAGACAGAGCTCACTGATCCTAGCATCGATGCGCGTCATGGGATCGAGCGAGGGAGTCAGTGTTGGACGAGACAGAGCTCACTGATCCTGGCGTCGATGCGCACCATGGGATCGAGCTAGTCAGAGTCGTGTTTTGGACGAGACAGAGCTCACTGATCCTGGCATCGATGCGCACCGTGGGATCGAGCGAGGGAGTCAGTCTTGGACGAGACAGAGCTCACTGATGCTGGCATCGATGCACGCCATGGGATCAAGCGAGTCGGAGTTGTGGGGCGAGATCAGGGTCGCCGACTCGAATGTTTGGAGCGTAGTCAGAAGCATAGCCAGATGGGGCGAGATCGGGGTCGCAAACCCAGGTTTTTGGAGCACAGTCGGAAGCGTAGCCGGATGGGGCGAGATCGGGGTCGCAAACCTAGGTTTTTTGGAGCGCAGTTGGAAGGGGCGAGTTCGGGGTCGCAGTCCCAGGCTTTTTGTCTTGATCCCCCAAGCCCTATTAGGCCTTAGTAGGGGTTGGTATGAGTTGTGTGCATTACTCCATCCTCGGTTCCACACAACCGGAGGGGCTGATTTTTGTCGCTTGTCCCGATCACTTGGGCTCGAGTGACGTGCTCGGTGAGTTCGCTAACGGGTGTGATCGAGTGGAATCCAGGTCCGTCGTTCATGACGGGGTCGACATAGCCCTCTTGTGATATTCCACTACTCCTTTACCTACAACCTAGTAGATGCCTAGGTTGTTTCGGAGACCGACCCAGGTGGCCTAGCGGCCTCCCCTCGATGGAGATTCTATGGGTTTGGCGAGAGGTTTAGGATCGAACAAGAAAGTTGAGATGACCCGATCTGCCTGACCGGGCGAGGGCCGCACGGGGCTCATCTATGTTTTTCTCCCCTAGCTCTGTTGGTTGCTCATGTCGAATGAGGCAACCGCCGCTTCGTGACGCAACATGGAACATTGTGATGCATTTCACTGCACGTTGCGATGCTTAGTTCTCGAGCCCCTGGGCGGTTCAGGGCCCGAATCGTCCGAGAGGTTCGGGCGTATGGAATGAATGCGCGTATGGATGTATGAAATGATTGTAAGGAAATAGAGGGCGTTGGTAGTGCTCACCTTGATGGCTTTGAGTGACGGGGTTTGGAGAGCTTCAGTCGGAAATGTTCGACCGAGACCTACGCTCGTCAATCGTGGGTGAGCCCTTGTGTGAACAGTTTTTGTATTAATGAACACATGCTCACCTTGATGACTTGAGTGACGGGGTTCGGAGAGCTTTAGTTGGAAATGTCCGACCAGGATCCTCGCTCATCGTTCGTGGGTGAGCCTCTTAACGACCTGAGTGACGGGGTTCGAAGAGCTTCAGTCAGAAATGTCTGACCGGGACCAGTGCTCGTCATTCTTGACGGAGTCGACATAGCCTACATGGGGCACCCCTTTGCTTCCTTACCTATCTCTTGGTGTCTATCCTGAGTGATTCGATTGACTTAGGGGGTCCAGTGATCTCCCCGGCTGAGATCTTGTTTGGGTTTCTCGAGGCCTGGCCTGGGGAAGCGGGGTGCCGCCCGCATACGGCAGCGCTTTAGTTTTTGTCCCAGCGTGCGGTAGTGGTTGGTCATGCGATAGTGGTGGGCCTGGTCCAGGCCACGTCCTGTCTGATCAGGAGCCGTTCCGTCGGGCAGGGCACGTCTTATCGATCAGGGTGCGTCTTGTCTGCATTAAATGGGAAAGAAAGAGAGTTCCTCGCTCTGCCATTTTGCCTTCTCTTGATTGGCAAGTCCTTCCCTAATTGTTGTTCCCTTTTCCTTAAGTAGGAGAGGGGAAAGGGTTTTCGACCCGTTCTTCTGCCTGTTCCTCATCTGCCGCCGTCTTTCCTCTTTCTTCTTGTCATGAGTGTTCCTAAGAGCCACGGTGGTTTCTAGGAAAGAAAGGGGAGAGAGCAAGAGAGAATAAGAAGAACTCACCGATCCTTCTGTGATCCTAGAGTGAAATGTCAGACTAGAAGTTGTCCACCATGAGGGAGTCGGTGTTGAAGGCCTTTGTTGTGAAGGGATTTCTACCATCGAAGGAGGTGGCGCCCTAGAGGGTTCCCAGGCGGGAGGAGTCCCCGCAACCTTGGCCCGACAAGGTGGTTTCCTTCCTCGCCTTCCACCAGCGTGAGCTGGGATACCCCTCGCACTGGTTCCTGTGTGGCCTCCTCAACGAGTGGGGTCAGGAGCTGCAACATCTTAATCCAACGGGGGTGCTGCACATCGCCGGTTTCGTCATCGTTTGCGAGGCTTTCCTTGGGATGGAGCCGCACGCGGATTTCTTCCGGTGGCTCTTCTCCCCGAGAGCCTTGACGATGGGGGACCCGACCGAGGTCACGCCGGTGGGGGGTTTCGCCCTGCAGAGGAAACCGAGCATGGGAGACTCATATCCTACGTACCTCCCCTGCGACTCCAACCGAGGGTTGCATGGGGAGTGGTTCTACATTAGGAATCTGGCGGTGGCGTCGTTCCCGACGTTCACTGGTGGGAGGCTGGAGAAACAGGATAGTTGGACGTGCGGTTGTGCCAAAAAGGAGAAGCATAAGGTGGGGGTCATCGAGGAGGAGCTCTGAAAGCTCGTAAAGCATGGCCTTAATGGGGTGTGGGTGTTCCACACCCTGTACCGTCGCTGGGTCGCGCCGTTGGCGGAGAGGACACGGCCAATGTGGCTGTACAGCGGCCCATCGAACTCGGACCGCGTGTCGCCGAAGGATCTACCGGACGATGAGCTCTGGAGTCGCCTTGGCCGGGTGCTGTAGTTGAAGCCCAGAGAGAAGGTCGAAGGGAGGCCCACGGCTTTCAACTCCTCGATCGTGTCCACCCTGGTATGCTTCCTTCTTTTTAGCCCGCATGTCCTCCTCTGCTTTTCCTATGTGTGTTTTTCTTTTTTGATTGGGAGTCACACGTTCAACAGGGGCTTGGAAATTACAAGTCCCGGCCGCACCTTCCCAAGGGTCCGGAGGGTGTGGCTAAGCAGGCTACTCAGAAGGAGGTGGCAGATGCTAGGAAGAAGAAGAAGGCCGAGGTCGCCCACCGGAAGCACAAGAAGGAGAAGGAGGTTGCCCGGCGCGTGAAGGCCAGGGAGAAGAAGAGCGACATCGAGGCCGAGCTCGAGTCAGAGGACCCCATGGATGTGGACGACATGGTTTTCTCCGAGGAGGAGGGAAGTCGAGAGGTCGTTGTGACCTCGGTGGAGCGTCGCGTCCCTACAGCAACGTCCGTCGGTGATGAGCAAGAGGTCGCACGGCACGCGGTGGCCTCCATGCCGAGCAAGCGCGCAGCGAGCGCGGACGCTTTTGGTGAATGGGTGGTAAAGCGGACGTAGTCACCACACCCTTTGGTGGCGTCGTTGGTCCCGTCACCGCCTGTGGCGGACGTGGCCGAGCAAGCCGGTCGGTCCGCGGAGCGGACTGGCAATTATGTGTTGCCGGGACCGACGATGGCGCGCGACTCGCAGTCGGGGGTGGCCCCACCTATCGTGGATGCGGTCAACAAAGCCGAGCGGCTGGAGGAGCAGACTGGCGCCTATGTGTCATGCGACTCGTGGCCGGAGGATGCCCCACCCCCTACTCTGGTCGGGGAGTCCCGAGCCGAGGGCTGGGGCGACCCGTAGGTCGGGAAGGAGCTAGTTGGGATGTCTCCGCCCTCGGCCGAAGTGAGGGGGCGTGGGTCACAGCCCGGGAGCGGCCCATGCCCTACAGGCCCGTTGACGTCGAGTCTTGCCTTCAGAGTCGTACCGCTCACCACCTGGTATGTTCTCTTTTATTTCTTTCCAATCGTTTGTCGTTGAGTTTTTCTCTGGAATGTGATTTACCTGCGCCCTCTGTTAGTGGCCGAGGGATGATGGGGTTGAGCATCGCCCCAACTCCCATGCGGGAGGCATGGAGGCCCACCCCGCAGCGTGCTGTGGCGAGCGGCGGGGGAAGCAGGATGGCGGCGATGAGCCCTTCCCTTTTGGGGGCGGTTGCTGCCATAGTGACGGCGACGATGTCGATGTTGGCAGTGATTCTAGTGCCGATGGTGGGGGCTGCGTCAGAAGTAACCCTCGTGGCCCCTCCTCCACCAGTCGCGGTAGAAGAGGAGAGGGAGACTGAGCTCCCTGCCTCGCCTGGCGGGGGGCCGCACGGCTCACCCACGTGGTCAGAGCCGAAGGCGCTAGGGGAGAGCACGGTCGGGATGGTGTCGGAACGTCCGGCGACGGTCCACATAACTGAGGTGGTGGACATCCCATCTGATGACGAGGCGGATGATACGATGGAGCCGCTGGTGTCATCGCGGGAGCTGGCGGTAGTCCGGTGGGAGGCTGGGCCCTCCGGTGACCTACCGGAGGGTGACCTGGAGTGGCCCTGCCCTGAGGACCCGGTGAAGGCATGGTTTGTCCTTCGGAATTCCCAGAAGTGTCAGCTCTGGGACATCCTCGGGAAGCAGGGGCACGCCACAGTGTCTGAACTCACCAATCTGTCCGCGAAGCTTGGAGACGCCTAGGAGCAGGTTAAGTTCGCTCAGCAATTGATTGAGGTTGACCTGCAGCTGGCTGCGGAGGTGAGTTTTGCGGACCTGTCTTTGACCTCTGAATCTTTTGTTCATTGCCTTAGCATGTTTGTTTTTCTTAGAGACTGAAGGGGACGTCGTCCCGTAAGTCCCGCTTTCTCCGAACGGAGCACGCCCGGATGGCCAAGCTCGAGCGTCAGCTAGAGTTCACCCGTCGTGAGTCCTAGGACTAGGTGGCCGAGGCAACCGCGACATGGGCGGAGGGGCAGCGTGCAGCCGAGCGGGTGACTGCAGTCGAGCAAGGGCTCGAGGCGGTGAAGGCCCATTAGGCGGAGACCGTGGCGGGGTTATGGACATCCTTGGCGAACACCGAGGCAGCATTGCAAGAGTCCTTGGCGGCCCTTGAGCCAGAGCGGGCCGCTTTGGTGTCAGCGCAGAACGCCCTGGAGTCGGCACGGAAGGCCCTGGAGGCGGAGTGGAAGGCCCGGTCAGAGATGGGCCAGGAGGTGCTCACGCTCTGAGGTCGGGTGATGGGGTCGGAGGACGCGAGTGCCCGGCTGCGCGAGTAGGTGGCCCGGTAGGCAGAGGATCTCTCCATCCTTGAGAACTTCCACGTCGGTACGTGCTTTTTCTGTTCTTCGTTGTTGTTTTTTCTTCAGCCTGTTCCTGAGCTTGTCGCTCTTCTCTTAGAGCTAAGTGGAAAGGTGAAGACGCTGGAGCGGGACCTAGAGACGATCATGCGACCCTCAGCTGGAATGTGGAGGAACTAGCCAAGTCCCATGAAGAGCGACGTGCTCTCGAGGGGGATCTTGACCAGATCTGCAATGTTGCCCAGCTTGTCGTCTCGAATGTCTTCGGGTCAGCGCCCAGCACTTGCGTGCCTGTGGTCCAGCTGGCGGAGGTCCTAGATGTGGTTCGGGACCTTATCAGGAGCGAGTTGTTCTATGGGGCGTCGAGGGTACTGACATCGGTGGCGACGCACCATCCGAACCTGGACTTCATCGCCATTTGCAGCGGGTATGCTGAAGGCTTGAGCATGGAGGACATCTAGTCGATCGAGGAGGGCTTGCTACCGCACGCAAGGTCAGGGGCGGAGCCAGTCTCTACCCAGTGGGTGATGGACGTCCGTCGTGAAGATATGGCCAGAATTATTCACGGAGAAGATGCTGCCTAGTCTGTAGACGGCGTGGAGCCTGGGTCGGAGGTGAACGTCACCCCGGCCCCGACCGAGCCAAATGTCGTGCCACCGGGGAGTGAGCAGCCCGTGCCCCCGTCGGTCGCTCCGATAGCAGATGCCGTCAGGCCGGTCTAATAACTTGCAAAATATAAGTAGTTTAGTGAAGGTAGAAGTTTAAGTTTGTGGGGGAACCCCGTGTAAATATTACTATGTGCTTAATGACTACAGTCGATTTTATTTTCTGTGATGGAATTGCTCCGTTCGGGGGAGCCTGTTTTCTTTCGTTCCTTAGTTTTCCCTTAGCATAATTTTGTTTTTTATTCTTTCTTTCTCGTACCTGCCTGTTTGTCCCGTAGACCGCGACCTTGGGAGCCCGGGGCATGCCCCGCGAGGCTTGGCTGCTCGTAGCCGTAGGGAAAAATGGGGTGCGATCGGTTGGGCAGGAAGGAATTCCACCATATGTAAACAAAACAGGGAGGTAGTCATTAAGCATAATGATAGTAGTGTACCCTAGTGGAGCCCCCGAGCGCCCCGGGCCGAAAAGCGTTCAGGTCGGGGTGCTTTTGTAGGAGCATATACTAAGTAAACAATGGTAAGATTGAAGCTTAGGAGAAATGACATAGCTGTTCCAGTAGTTTGAAGAGATGGGTGTCGTTGTCGTCCTTCGGTCGGTACGCGTCCTAGCCCGCTACACCCCCTTTCTTGATTGTTGCTTCCTTGCCTTTTTCTTCCTTCGGCCTACCGGCTTGCCGTAGAAGGTGCTTGAGGAGCTGGCAGTCCTTGTAGAGGTGTTTTACGGGGTAGTCGTGGTTGGTGCATGGGCTCTCCATGAGCTCATGGAAGTGGCCGGAAGGGCCCTGCTGGGGCTGCGTGCCCGCATGATCAGCCGTGGCGACCAACGCGGAGTTGGCTGGTCAGCAGTGATTCTTTCTGTTCCTTTCCCCCTCTGCGTGGAGGGGCCTTCGTCCTAATCCGGGCACTTGGCCTTGCCTTTGCCCCGGCCACTATCGGAGCGCGGCGGGGGCGGCGTTTGTTGGGGATTTTGGACAAAGGTCCGCAGTCCCGGACCATTAGGGCTAGGACTCCGGTCGCTGCTGCGTGTGTCTTGGTTCGGTCCAAGCCACGTGAATACAGGCGGTCGGTGCGGAGCGGTCGTTGGGTCAAGATGAGGTGCCAGTGCAGCCTCCTGTGCCGCACTCGGCGATTGTAGCGGCGATCGGGTGGAGCGACCCATCTATCGCGTCCTCGTTCCCCTAGCGGAGAGCGAGGATGTGAGTCGGCATCGTGATATGGAGCACTCCGCTTGTTGAATGGTGGCGGTCTCCACTAGTGCCCGGAGGTTCCGGTGGATCGCCTGTTCACGAGGATCGTTCGGCTCGGATAGGCCGCGTAGAAGCATTGCCGCTGCGGCGATGTTCTAGTTCGTCTGAGCGAAGTGCGGGGGATCGTTCCCCCTGTCCATGGTGTTGTGCTAGACCTGACGGGTGTGCCCCCAGGCGCCGCTCACCGATCTATGAGCGTGGGGCGCAGTGTGGTGCGCCGAGCGTGCCGACGCAGTTGGTGGCTGATGCAGCCACTGTTGTCGTAGTTCCTCCCCATGCTCAAGTGTGAGCTCGGGGGTCTTCGCGTGAGGGTCCGGAGAGGTGTGAGTCCGTGAGGACTCCGCTTCCGCCGGTGGGTGTCCCAGAGGGTCCGCCATGGCGCACTCCCAGGACGGACGGTGGCTAGGTGCCATGTTGTCGATGCTGGAGCCGTCACTCTCACCATCGTCATCCATGAGGTCGAGGAAACAGGTGGGAGCATAGCTCGCCATTCCCACAAATTCGGATGCGAGAGGGGGCGGCGCAGTCATCCTTCGGAGCCCCCGGGTGTATGCGTCTGTGGAAGACGCGAGGCCGTTGGGGAACCGGTCGTACGACGGTTGCATTGGGGACAACGGGGTTCCGCCGGGTAATCGGCGGAAGATAGAGAATAGTAAGTAAATAATAGCGTGTATATTACTCACAGCGGGGTTTGAGCAGAGAGTTTTCTCGAAAAGAAGCGCAGATGCTGCGTCGTCGAAGTCGTGCGTCCTGGAGTCGATGGAGGGCGCTCCTCCGATGGGTGCCAGGACGTGAGCCTCCTCGTGGAGATGTAGCTCGCCAAGCCGGTCGGCGATGAAGTTCAGGCCTCCAAAGAGGAAGGCATGGGATGGCTCGAAGATGGGTGGAACCCGCATCCCAGCGGGTGAGAGTGCGGGAAAGTCCAGCGAGCCGAAGCGAATCGTATCGCCTGAGCTCGCCACGGCGAGGGTGGCGGAAAAGTGGGTCATCCGATGACCAAAAAGTGTTGAACGTACAGCGTCCTCCCCACGGACGGCGCCAACTATCGGTGTAGAAAGTAACCAACTAGTGAATATTTGTAGTTTTACCGTACGTTGTGATCGGAGGTGGCCTAGCACTCAATGACACATGATTTATACTGGTTCAGGCAACGTGCCCTACGTCTAGTTTGGGTCGGCCAGTGACTTTATTCCTGAGCCCAGGTGCTCGAAGTTTGCAGTGGGGTTACAAACGAGAAGGAGAAAGATGTGGTGTACAAGAGGTCCGGTCGGCTCCGGTCGGAAGGGCCAAGAGCGACAGGAGCTACGCTATGAGCTAAGTGTTCAAGAGTGTGCTTAGGGTACGAACCCGGCGGTTCTGTGGTTGTGAGCTAGTGAACTTGATCGGTGCTTGTTATCTTCAAGAAGGGCTCTCTCCTTTGTTGGAGGGGACACGTCCCCTTTTATAGATAAATGGGATGGCTTTACAAGTGAGAGGGTGAGGGTACGTATGCTACCGAGCCTTGTTGCCCACGCCTACCGAGCCTTGTTGCCCACACCGACGGGTACAAGATAATGGTAGGCGCCTACAACATTGTTGATGTCACTATAGAATGTCAGATGCATACAGAAGGTTGTGCTACCTTTTTCAGGGATGGTGGACGTCGGTACCTGCAAATACTGTTTGATGCCTAGAGGCATGTGAGGAGTCTTGCTATGTTCACCCTGTACGGTAAATCCTGGCGTCCATACCGCTATCGATGCCTAGAGGCACGTGGGGAGCCTTACCGTATAGGAGTTTTAGCGGCTCCTATAATACTGTAGAGGGAGATGTCGGCGCCTATAGTATTGTTTGTGTCAGGGTGGCTACAGAGTACTGTTCCATATAGGGTATTGTCCCTGGTACAGTGGTTTTGACTTATGAGCCTTGCCTTGCTTTCCTCCGCACGTCTTCTGGTTCCTACCGAGCGGGCGTCCCCGGTCGGATGGCTCCAGTCAGCTCTGAGTGTGTTGGTCGGAGAAGAGCGGTGAGCAGGGTTCCTGTGATCCCCGGTCGGAGACGCGGGGTCGGAGTCGGAAGTAGTGCTTTGGGCTAGGCCTTCCGATCGGAGAGGCCGTCCGGTGGCGACTGGAGTCGAAGTGAACGCTCCGGGTGGAGAGGTGAGCCGAAGCAGCCGATGAGAGGGCGCTGTTCCTCTTCGGCCAGACCTTCCGGTCGGTGACTGGGTCGCCCTTCTGGCCAGTCATTTGAGACTCTTGGGTCGGTCCATGAGTTACGTGCTGTCTACTTGGAACCCTAGGTTTATGAACCCAACACTCACCGTGGCTACGATTGTAGAGAGCCGCCGTGGACAAGCTGACGCTGTTGCAACAAACAAGCGCTGTCAAAACTGCGCAATCTGATGTAGTGTCGGTCGTCAAGGACCACTGTCATCCTCACTAGCACTAACCACCCCAGGATGGAACGAAGCATCCCCAGCCCAGCAACCTCGCCAACGTCGCACCCCAGCCACCGACAGGAACCATCCACGATCTTGCCGGTGAACGAGATGTGAACCCACGCCGCTACCGCCCAAGCAGCAGCTGGCACCACCATCCACACATCCTGTCGACCACAGGCAGCTGCGACCGTCGCCGGGAAGCCTTGCCACCGCGCAGCGCGAACAACAGCTGTGTTGTGCCCGCGCCGGAGCCAGAGCAGCGCTGCTGCCGCTGTCGTGCCCACGCCGCCGCCGTCGCGCCCGTGCTCCAGCCCGAGCCCGGGCCTGTGCTGTCGCGCCGCACAGCCGCCACACATCCAAGCTTCACGCCGTGGGGAGGTGGATCCACGACCCCGACCACCGGATCTGAAGACTGCGGCACGAACGCCACGGCTTTCGAGGACGTCGCCAAGAGATCGACGATGTAGCGGCCTCCACGAGAGAAGCGTTCTCCAACAAGAAAGCCCCGCCACTGCCTTCCTTGCCGGGCCTCCGACAACCAGCTCGGGCGGCGGCGAGGGAGGCAGAGTCGGAGACAAACGCCTGGTGGCAGCGTAGTCGGAGAGTCGCCCGAGTCGCCAACGCAGGCAATGTGGGGGCCTCGCTGAAAAATCTATGGAGGGTCTATCTGGACACTGCTCTGGCGACTCAAGTCGGAGACAAACGCCTGGTGGCGGCGAGGGCGGCATGGTGCAGCACCATGTTCGCTTCGGCTTGTTTGACTTACAGGCCGTATTTTTCAGCCAACGAACAATATTTTTCTCTCACATCAAAACAGCCAACAATATTTTCAGTCATGGCTTATCAGCCAAACAAGTCCAAGCGAACAGGGCGCTGATTTGTGTTGAACAGTCTCAATTAGTTGTTTGGTCGGAGGGACTGAACTGGTGGGGCGGATCTGTTTGGAACTGCTGCCATGCCGAAGGGGCGAAGCAGGCAGGTGCCACCGTTGCGCTGAGCTTGTGGTGCGAAGCGAGCGAGTGGACACCACTGCTGAGCCAAAGGGGTTCAGTGAGTGGGTGTTGCGGTGAAGGCCGAGCTGGTGGGGAGGAGGTCGAGCATAGCCGGTGTGGCAAAAGCAAGCGAGCCAGAAGAAGAGAGGGCAAAGACCAACGGCGTCGAAAAGGGGCAAGATGATACTCCATCCGTCTAAAATTATTAGTCATTCTAACCTTTTTTTTGAGCATTTCAACTTTGACCAAATTCATATAACAGAGTAATGATATTTATGATATCAAATAAATATCATTAGATTTTTCATTAATTATATTTTCATAGTATGCTCATTTGATGTCATAAATCTTTATAATTCTTTTTATAATGTTGATCAAAATTGAGATGATTTGACTCACTAAGAATGTTGTAATGACTTATAATTTAGGAGGAAGAAAGTACCGCATTTAGTCATTTATGGAGGAACGAAAGGGACGACATCTTAGAAAAACATTCTCTACTAGAACGGTTCATTCCACGTATCTCTAGCCAAACACCTGAACATTCCTATCTCGCTCCAGAGCTAAACACAATTATGAGGTAATGATGATGATGGGGAAGTAATAAGCTTCCTTCTCCTTAGTAAGTACTAGCTGATGGACCACTAAACTATGATCAATCTGACCAATTTGGCCCCCTTGACTGTGATTCTGGCTCCGCCACTGTCTCCTGTCCCGTGCGTGCCGTGCTGCTCGCCTGCACCTCCACGGAGATGAGAGGAGACGAGAAACGGCCCGGCCCGGCCGCTCCAGACGCCGGACGCCGGACGCGGAGGGCAACCAACCAATCCACGTCTCCACACGGCAAAAATCCTGAGGGACCAACCCAGAGGGTGGGTGGTCCATGAGCCCGGTGTTTGCAAGCCATGGTCGAGCCCCGTCCTCGATGCCTGCTAATCACCGCCGATCTCCGCGCTCCGTGGCTAGGCAAGGCATTGGCAAGGAGCCCGCTGCCCGACCCCCGCCCCCCGCCCCTCCGACGCGCGCGACGGGCGCTAGCGCAATCAATGCCACCAGCTCCGCCCCCTCGTACACTTGTCTCACCCGCCAAAACCGCCCGGCGCCACTGCCGTCCACTCCACTCCACTGTTCTCTTCTCGCCTCCTGCTGCGGCAGTCGTCACTCCCAGCTCACCCAGTGCCAGTCCCAGTACCCGCTGCTTTATCCCCCTGCCCGCCCTGCGCCGGCCAGCGCCAGGAGTGTTTGGTTATTAGGTGTCATATTGAATATTTAAATATTAATAAAGAATATTAAATATAGATTAATTATAAAACCAATTATATAGATGAAGGTTAATTTACGAGACGAATTTTCTAAGTCTAATTAATTTATTATTAGCACATGGTTACTGTAGCACTACGCTGTCAAATTGTGGACTAATTAGGCTTAAAAGATTCGTTTCGTAAATTAATCACAAGTTACACAATTAATTTTATAATTAATCTATATTTAATACTCTAAATATATATCTAAATATTTAACGTGACAAGAATTTTAGAAGCTCACGTAGAAACCATACGTTCCATGGGATAGGAATTTTAGTCGCCTCTGCTGTCGTTTCACCTCGAGCCCCTGCCTGCCCCGTGCCCCCACCCCCTCCTTCCCCTTTCCCGGCCATTAACCTGACGCGCACCAGGCGCAGCTGCCGCGGCCGCAGACTCGCAGTCGAGAGGTCGACGGCGACTCCCGCCTCGGCCCACGGAAAAAGTCATTCCCTTCCCTGCTCGCTCGCCCGAAAAAGCTCCCGTTTTGCAGGCCCGTGCCCGCCATTACGCCCTGCTCCAGTGCCCTGCTCGGCCGCCCCGATTCAATGCCGTCATTGCCTTCTTGAGCTCGTCTCGTCGCGCATATCACATCCTCCCCGCCCCGCTGCTCCCTCTCGTGCTCCTCCCGCCCAAGCACGCATCCTCCTCACGCCTCGCTGTAAACCAACCAACCAACCCTTTTGAGGCTTGGAAGCACCTGCGTGTCCGCGCCTGCCTCCCACTCCCCCTCCCCCTCCTACCGGCCGGAAAGCTCCAACCGAGGATTTTTGTTTGTACGCACCCGCTTGGCCCTTCCTGTGGTCACATCGCCTGCTCCCGCGTCAAAAATATGAGAGGAAAGTTTGGGATCAGGATCAGCTCCCCGGTGTCCCGTCCCCTCATGTGCCCGCGCCAGTGAGCCCGAAAAGGACCCTGCCGGGACGTGCGCGCCTATACCACCTCTCTCTCTCTCTCTCTCTCTCTCTTCTCGTCCCAATTCTGATTGCCGGCGAGTTCCAATCTCGGTGCCGCCTTCATGCGCCGGGGAATGCAGGTTCCGGAGGCACCCGCCCGCTAATCTCGGCATGGTTTCAAGGCTTTGGACTTGGAGCTCGAGGTACCCTCACTTCGCTGCAGCCGCCTCTGTTTTTGTTTTGTTTATTATTTAATTACTCGATGGGAAATTGGGAGGTTGCTATGCTATGCTTGTATTTTGTGCCGCCGCGCCGTTTGATGTGATGTAACTGAAGCGGGCTTTCCGGATTCTTTCCTGCCATCTTCTCCTGCTGCTGACGCGACTTCAGTTTCTTTTCTTCCTAGGAGTGGAGGAGCGTGAAACTGAAGCTGGGCGAGAATGGAGAGCCGAGGGCGGCGGCCGCGGAGTCCCGAGCGACAGAGGCCGGCGGCGGCGCGGAAGGTGCCGGTGGTGTACTACCTCACCCGGAGCCGCCACCTCGAGCACCCGCACTTCGTCGAGGTGCCGCTGGCCTCGCCGGAGGGGCTCTACCTCAGAGGTAAGCGGACGCGACCTCGCACGCAATTCCACTTTCTCTACCAGCTCTCGTTTTAACGACGATGGTTTTTCTTTTCTGGGGTGGCGGCGGCCGGCGGGTCTCAGATGTGATTAATCACCTCAACATGGTGCGCGGCAAGGGCATGGCTGCGATGTACTCGTGGTCCTGCAAGAGGTACTGCAACACTGCTCGTTTTCCGTGACGTTTTCTTGAGCTGCTTTTCTTGGCCAATTTTTGGGTGCTTCCGTGTTGATTGGTCAGTCGATGGTTTTCAGGAGCTACAAGAATGGGTTCGTGTGGCACGACCTTTCGGAGGATGACCTCGTCGTCGCGGCGACCGACGGCGAGTACGTGCTCAAGGGCTCCGAGCTCGTGGACCAATCCCCTTCAGGTGAGCATTTTTTTTCCTTCTGAATTCGCATTTTTTTTATTTCTGAACTTGGATTAGAAAGTTCAGTGCTCAATGCCTCAACTCAATTCGTGACAGTGTTGGTTGCTCGCTGATTAGTATTTTCTGGCTGTTCAGGTCCATTTTACCCTGTCACTATCAGTAACGGCAACCAAAAGCAACCGAGCAGACCGAAAGAGGGTGCACGGCAGCCATTGCCAAGAGATCATTCCTACCCATCGCCCCCTCCTAGCGTGATAGTTAGAGAAGCCAAGGCCCGACGGTCACCGTCTGTGCCCTCACAAGATGAGGATGACACCCCCTCTCCGTGCAGGGATCGCTCCTTGGAGGCCATGTCACAGCAGTCGGAGGAGCCCCAGAGGAATGAGAGGACTCAACTGCCAGCGAGCGGGTCTGCGAGCCCAGTGGAGTTCAGAGTTTACAAGCCCACCGGTTGCATGGATGCTGCAACTCAAACTGATGATCTTGGCAGAAGATCGGGCCGCAGAGCACCCGAGATACGCAAGAAGAGTCTGAGCACAGATCATGATGCTGTCGTTCGTGAAATTACCGAGTATCGGCAAAGCCGTCCTCGCCGGTCAGCAGATCTCCAAGGGATCTCCAGGGAACTCCTGCACCAGTGTATTACTCCATTGAGCATACCGTCGACCCGTGCCAAATCTGAGAGTTTAGAGTCGTTGATACGAGCGGATAATGTGACGAACAGCTTTCGGATTCTTGAAGAGGAGGATATTGTTGTGCCCACCTGCCCGAAGCTAAAGCCGACAAATGTACTGATGCAGCTCATCACTTGTGGCTCACTTTCGGTGAAAGATCGTAAAAATGCCGGAATCGTTCAGACATACAAGCCAAGGTTCCCAAACCTGAAGTTCCCCTCGCCGTTAATTTCCCGCACCATGATGATGGGTGAGCTTGATTACCTGTCAGAAAATCCCAGGTTAACGGGAATGAGGTTAGAAGAAAAGGAATACTTCAGTGGGAGCCTTATTGAGACTAAGATGCAAAGAGATGTTCCAGCTGAGAGGTATTCAGTGCTTAAACGGTCTTCTTCCTACAACGCAGAAAGGTAAGCTTCAGTGCTTCACTCTATGATCTTAATATTGTGCTTAGATAAATTAATATTTGGATATTGTTTCTGGGTACACACAAATATGTGGGATAGACTAACTGTTCAAACCATACATAATTCCATGACATACTTAATGGCTGTAGATTTTGAAGAAATTTTTTAGCTAGAGCGGCTCAACTGTCTGAGACCTTCTAATCCATGACTTCATACTATTATGTATTGCAGAGTTTGCTTGTCCTTGTGCTTTTAGCTTATCAATTTGATTTTTGTTAGTTATGTTTCCTTTTCCAAAATTATTTCTCATCAAGAGTGGATCCAATGATATATGGGCATTGAATCCAAAATTTTGCACTAATTGCTGATAGGGACGCAAAACATTATTGGTTGCATATATGTTTTGCAATTTGGTTGGGTTTGTTTTAGGCTGGGATCAGAGAGCTAAGAGTTGGAGAAGAGCCATGTACTGGAGAATATTAATGAACGCTAGGACCATTGCTTTTGCAGTTGCCTAACACTAACAGGTTGATACCAGAAACACTGTACGGTTGTCATATAATGCCAGCATGTAGCTGGCATGTATCTATCAAACAAAATAGCAAAGTACGGGAATCTACCTGCCGGGAAAGAATTTGAGGTCTGCAGGATCCCAGATTGGTAATGAGAGGGTTGTAAATAAGGCGTGGAGCAACATGACAAAACACTACAATCTCTCTGTTTCATCCATTTCCTATTTTACTTTCTTAGAATCTATCTGAATGTTATAATACTATGCTTAGGCAGGGGCCATGACTAGTTATGGTGAAGCGGCTTAGTATAGTAAAGATGTCACCGAAAATACAGATCGGAGGGGTGAATTCTCTTTCGGTCACTTTGTTGCTGTCACCAATCCACTTCTGAAATTCCCCTCATTCTCCCAACACGAGCCGCTTGTCAGATGTATAGGACCACGTTGCTGGCTGCCAGGCAAGATTCTCCTGTTGCTCTACTGAAATACAGAAGTGACCCTGTTGGTTCATCCTCATGAACAGTCAGTTGTATCGTATCTTTCCAAGCTGTCATTCTATTGGCGGGACCATTTCTAAAAGAAAATACTGCAACTAAGAAGACAGTGGGTTCCATTCCATTCATCTGCATTGCTACTAGATCATGGTTTCTTCAGTCTATTAAAAACCCAACATTTATCTGACAGAGCTGCAACTTCATTTAACATTGGCCATATGGTGCACTTGTGACATATGAATGCAGTAACATTTTGATGGCCTAGGATTGTGCTTGGTATATGTATTTTATTTAAGTCTGTCTACTACACAACCATGTGTTTTATACAGTTTCAACACATGAATTTTTTTGTACCATAGGATTAAGATCCAACAGCCTCCACCCTTCTTCTACCTCCAGCCTCCACATATCACAATTTTTTTCTATGGAAGGAGATCCGCCGCCGCCACTGCCACGGCGCGGGTGCCGGGGAGAGCTCGCCGGTCGCCGGCGCCGGCGCCGGTGGTCACCGGTGAGAAAGATAGAGGGAGAGAGATAAAAAAAAATCCATGTGTTTTTTATTTTTTGCTAAAACACATGTGTGTTGTATAGCATTTGTGATTTTATTTTCGTTTTATGGACTATGGTGGAACATGCTCTCACACTTACTAATCTGCAGGGCCGGCGACGCTCTAGATTGCACAAGGTGTGAAGAGGATAAAACCGACGACACATCGTCGCGCACGAGGTGCCTCCCCCGGACGCCAATCCTGTCATCCTTCCTGCACCCGAAGGGCGACTCGCTCAAGTCCCCCGTCTCGGACTGCCGGCGGAGCTCCTCAGCCCGGCAGGACTGCGACGTGGCCTCCGGGAACGGGAGCAGGAGGTTCGCCGACACCTCGGTCGCGTCCGCGACTACAACTACAAGGGCGGATTCGTTCAGGAAGGAGGAGAAGCTCGTCAAGATCGAGGAAAGTTAAGTGCCGCCCGTGGCCTTTCTTACCTGAACCTACTGTGAACTCTTTGTCAGTGCTCGGTATGCACTCGATCGATGCTTTTTCTTGTTTTGGCCCCGTCGTCGTCTTGACGCAGTGGAATAATCCGGGCGTGTGGTCCGATCCTTCTGGTATTGAGGGCTGTGATTTGAACCCTTCGTGCAGGCTGTCGTCCGGAGCCCGCGTCGTGATCCACTACACCGTCCCTTGCAACGACAGTGACGAGGGCTCTGAACGCTCAGAGGAGTGACAATGCTGGAGGCATCCTGCTGCTGCTTTGGCAAATTAGTGAGGTTTTACATTGCTTGAAACATGCATTCAGCTAGATGACCCATTTTTTCCCCCGGTTTTTTACTCTCTTCCCTGGAAATTTTAGGTCCCTTATCATTGTATAAGTGCCTATTATAATGTATCATTTATGCGTTTTGCAAAAAAAAAAAGTATCGTTTATGTATTTTCTCCACTGTGGTTTCAAAAAAAATTCTTGTATTGGTCAGTGATAGATTTTTTTGAGTTGATGGTCACTGATAGATGATAGAACGGTAATGCTACAATTAAGACGTTTGGAAGGCCGGACGCTTCGCACCACTCACTATTGCATGCGCCGCTCGCCAAAAAACAAATCAAATCCCCACAGAAGCTTGTCTCCCCCACTCCCGCACTCGAACGTTGTGGCTTCACGGTGCCGTGCGGCCATCTGATTGTCCCAATCCGCCGCGCTTTTGCCTCCATCCTGCGTTCCCGCTTGCCATCCCCTATGGCACCCCCCATCCCCGCGGCACCTCCATTCCCGCGGAGAGGACTCCGCGTGAAGTATGTTGTCAGCCGCCCTACCGACTGCAGCTGCCGCTGTGTAACACCCTCGGTGTTACATCGTAAATCATTTACTAAAATATGTCATAAGCATCATGTTTATGTGTTAATGCATGTAATAAAGTGTGTATATCAATTTCCGTAACTCAAAACGATCAACAAAAATACGAAACGAAAGTTGATTCAATAGTCATGTTATATCACTTAGGGTTTAAAACTAATTTTTATTAAGAAAAAATGCTATAGAACATGTGTGTGATACTTAAATAAAGTTGGAAGTGCAAATTTTGTAGATGACAATGAAATACTTAGCGGTCGAAAAATGATAATACTAGCTTATATTTTGACTAGCTTAGAAATCGTAAATGAAAATCAAATTCAACTCAAAAACTTAGAAATTTTAAGTTTGTCAACAGTTAGACACTGCTATGTTTAGCAATTTATCGTGAGAGATTGGATTCAAGAGTGGTGTAGCGTAATAGCTCGATTTGGTAGTCTCATGTGCCATCTTTAGCATGGTGAAGACGGTTTAGGTTTAGGAGCAACCATTTGGTCGTGTTGAGCTTTTTAAAATTCGTCCGCGTTACCGGTTTCGGGCTGGTTGGTCGCGTGGCCGCGATTATCGCGCTCAGGCGCTCGGCGTCGCCGCGTTGGTCACGCGTGCGCGCGCTGCCGCGCACGGCCGGGCGTGGCCGCCTCTGGCCTGGCCATGGCTCGGCTACCGCTGGCCCTCCGTGCGGAGCCGCCGCTGTTGCTGCCGACCCCGTCGTGTGGAGCCGCCGCTGCTGCCACTTGCCCCGTCCCGCGCTGCGCTGCTGTCGCGTCCGCCACTGCTCCTCGCGTCGCGACGCTACCGCTACCGTCGCATCGTTGTCGCGTCCACGCCGGTCGCTGCATCTCTGCGCCGTTGCCGACCCTGCGCGTATCGTCTCTACCGCGCGCACGTGGGAGAGCCGTTGTCGCCATGCCATTTATGGCAGTGCGGCGCGCAAGCCACGCCGGTCGGACATGGGCACACGTTGTTCGTAGCGCTGGTGCGTGGGCCTCTTGAGCTCGCCGCTCGCGTCCCGCCAAGGCAAGGATGAGCCGAGCCCACTGCCACGCTCCATTTCTCTCTTTCTCTCTTCTCTCTCTGCTTTTCGCCGCCACCGAGTCACGTCGCGGCGAGTCAGAGAGCGAGCACCTCTCATCAATTCCTCGTGCTCGCGTCTCCGCTTTCACGTCCCCTCTCCAGCTGACCCCACCCCGCCTTGATTGCGGCTCGGCCGAGCTCCAATTTTGGAGCTTTGCCCGCCACCACACACTAGCCTCCACCACTTCACCCCGCGCCAATTCCTCTGCACTACTAGCTCACCTTGGCTCCCTCTTCGTCGTGCACACGCTAGTTGTAGCTCTAGTGCTGCCTCCTCGCCGCTGACACGGCCGTGCCTTTGCGGTCCGCCGTTCACCTCGCAGCGCGCATGTGGCCAGCCTCGCTCGGGTCATCTTCGGCCGAGCTGGCTTCTCGGTAAGGTCACTAGTGAGATGTTGGTGCTCACTCGCTACCCCTACCGCCTTGTTGTTGCTGTGGCTCACCTAAACGTTGTCGCCATTGCTGCAGGGTGCCCACCGTCGTGGAGAGGTCCTTCCACGGCATCCTAGCCCGTGCAACCGCAACCCATCATCTCACATCGAACCCTAGGTGAGCGTCGGCCTTGTAGATAGGTCAGTGTGGGTCCCGTGTGGCTGGCATAAGCGCCAGTGCCATCGCTCGTCGCGCCGGCGCTTGCGGGAATGGTCGAGGACCTTGCCGTTGTAAAGAGGAGAAAGTTCTGAGGGTTTCGTTTGTAAGGTCGAGACGGCGACTAGAGGGGGGGGGGGTGAATAGTCATTTCTAAAACTTAATCGCACCGGCTAACCGAAATAAGTGCGGAATTAAAACTATCGGTATAGCCAAGACTACATCCCTCTACCTATGTTCTCTAGCACCTCGCTAAGATCCTAATTAAGCAATAAAGGTGCCGGGCTAGCTAGAGCTCACCTAACCAATTCTAGGAGCAAGGTCACACAAACCTATGCCACTAGTACTTCAAGCAATGAGGGAGCTCCTACACATGCTAGTAAGCAAAAGCACAAAGCCAACTAAGCTCACTAGCAATGCTCGATAACAAGACAACCAATGCCAAATTAGAGAGCGCAAATACTTAGCTACACAAACTAAGCAATGTGACTAACAAGATTACACAAACTAAATTAGCCACGCAAGGGAGCTACTTCTATGCTACACAAGCAAGAAGATAACTAGTGAGCTACACAAGCTAACTAATTATAAGAGCAACTACACAAGCACAATGTATATAAAAGTAATCACAAGCTTGTGTAAAGGGATTGCAAACCAACGGGAAGAACAAGGTTGACACGGTGATTTTCTCCCGAGGTTCACGTGCTTGCTAACACGCTACGTCTCCGTTGTGTCGACCGGTCACTTGGTGGTTCGGCGGCTAATTGGCATCACCCGCCAAAGCCCGCACATCGGGCACCACAAGAACCTACCCTGAAAGTGAGGGTAGCTCAATGACACGCTCAACTAGAGTTGCTCTTCGTGGCTCCCGCGGGGCGAGCACAATGCCCCTCACAAAGCTCTTCTCCGGAGCACCGCACAAAGCTTCTTGCGGGCTTCGACGGAGACCACCACCAAGCCGTCTAGGAGGTGGCAACCTCCAAGAGTAACAAGCACCACCGGCTTGCAACTTGATCACCTAGTGTCACTCGATGCAACCTCACGATGCAATCGCACTAGAATTGCTCTCTCACATAATCGAATGATCACTATCAAGCATATGTGAGATGGAGGGCTCCCAAGCACTCTCAAGCATGGACACAAAGTTCCCCGAGGTGCTCCGCACCAGCCATGGCCGAGACTATCTTCTATTTATAGCCCCATGGGCTAAACTAGCCATTACCCCTTCACTGGGTAAAATTTGGGACAACCGAACGCTCTGGTTAGATCGACCGGACGTAGGACCTTAGTGTCCGGTCACCCGATGCTTGCCACGTGTCATTGGCTTCAAACGCTATTCACCCAATCTCAATGGTCAAGTGATGACCGGATGCAACTGCTCAAAGTGACCGGACGCAGGACCCTAGCGTCCGGTCATTTCTAGTAAGGTTGTAGTCGCATCCGGTCTGTCACGATCGGACGCAGCATCAGTGTCTGGTCCTTCTCCAACTTCTCTACGTCGCCTACCTCACCGTATGTCAGCCTGACCGAACGCACCGTGCAACGTCCGGTCACTTTCAGTGCCAGTGTCCGGTCGAAGACCGACGCCTACGCGCTCTCTGCTACCACTGACCGAACACAGGACCCCAGTGTCCGGTCACTGCATGACCAGCGTCCGATGCACTCTATGAGACCCTGTCTTTTCTGTATAGGGTTGAAAGGCCCTAGTATGGCTAGAGGGGGGTGAATAGCCTATTTAAAAATCTACAAATCAACTAGAGCAATTTGATTAGTATGACAAGAGGTGAAATGCAAACTTGCTCTAGCTTTACAAGGGTTGCAAGCCACCTATCCAACAAATCAAGTTGCAATGATTACTAGACACACGACTTGCAATGTTACTACTCACTAAGAGCTCTCAAACTTGCTACTCTAAAGAGCTCCACTAGATGAACTTAAAACAACAAAGCAAGCTCTCAATTCTAATTACACTAAAGAGCTTGCCACAACTAGTTTGCAAGAATGTAAATGAGTGAGTAGGATGATTATACCGCCGTGTAGAGAAATGAACCAATCACAAGATGAAGATTAAGCCAATCACTGGAAGAATGCAAATGACAAGAGACAATTGATTTTCTCTCGAGGTTCACGTGCTTGCCAACACGCTACGTCCCCGTTGTGTCAACCAACACTTGGTGGTTCGACAGCTAAGAGGTGTTTCACAAACCTCGTCCACACGATTGGACATCGCAAGAACCTCTGTAACACCCTAGATGTTTGGCTTCTACAAAATTGCATTTCATTTTATAAACATGTGCATCATCTATCTCATCATGCCATTGTCACTGAAACATGCATATGCAACATTCGCAATTATGTTTGTTTCATACTTGATTGCTTGTGAATGGTAGTAGTGAAACATGTGAATGCAACATGAGTTTCTCATACCTTGAAACATGGCAACATGGTAGGAATGTGGCAAGTTAAAATTGCAACAAAGGCATGATACATGTGAAACATGGAATTGCAACATTTGAGTAAAATTGAAGTGTTTTGTTGCTTCATCACATGTGATCATTAGAAGTTGGTATAGCATTTGTGTAAAGTGGTTGATTATGGTCTAATACACCTTAACTACACTTAGGGTAATTGATGGGACATTGTTCATGTGGATCAAAATGACTAAAATGCCCTCTAGTGGAGGTTTGACTTAGAATGACCTTTAAAGTGCCACTGTTTGACTGATTCAAAAGACCAACCTAGATACCTTGCATGGTTGTGCACCCTTTACCAAAGTTGTAGCCAATTTATCAAGGAACAAAAGTTGTTTTATGACCAACTCATGAAAATGTGTGGAACAGCCTCAAACATGGCCCACAAGTCAGATTTGGGGTTGAATTCTATACTTAGAATTTTTCTAAGTCCTTGAGACGATTTTCAGTTTCGTGTGTCATTGTTTGGAGCCTTGTATCTCCCTAACCAGGCTGAACCAACTCGAGCTCCAATTGACAAAGTTGTTGTACTCACTTAGATCTTCAATTTTGTTAACTATACCCTAAACCAGATCGCCACCGTTTGGGAGTTATAGATTGTCAAAAGCACACTATCAGTCGTGTCATCGGGCGTCGATTCAGGCCGTTTTAGAAAACCGACAGAGCACGCCGTGGCCGACCGGCTCAGGAGCTGATCACCGCATGGTGCACATGCTCTGCCAGCGCCTCCACGTCGCGTATTCGTGCTCCAGATGAAAGCCAGCGCTTTGTTCACTCGCCTTTCACCTCGCCATTTCACCCCTGCCATCTCCTTCCTCCGTGAGCACGGCGACCGGGAAGCTGTGGCAGCCGCCGACCCAAAATCCCCCTCAACCGAGTGCCTTGGTCCGATTCCTCTGAGCCACAGCCCCACCGTGAGCTCCTCCATGTCTGCGACCCCACCGTCATCCCATTTTCGCCTCAGGTAGAGCTCACCGCGAAGGTGGCTCCATCGGGTCGCCATGACCGCCGCCGGCTGAGCTCGCACGGGGCTGTGCCGCTCGAGCCTCTTACCATCCCCTCTCTCCCTTGCGCTGGGTCCAGTGAGTGATGCTGTTGCTCGTAGGGTAGGCCACTAGGGCCGTGACGTCGTCACCTCGCCGGAGCCGGCCAAACCGTGGCCGTGCGCCGCCATGGCCGTCGCCACTCCCTCTAGCCACTGCAATCGTTACAATAGATGGTTCCACTAGGTGCGCACGGGTGAGGCGAACATGTTGGCACCGATGGCCTCGCCGGAGCTGTCACCGGCGACGAGCTACGTCGCCGTCCTTTCTTCCTCCCCTGTCTGTCTCACTGACTCGTGGGACCCATTTGTCAGCCGTCGAGCTGAGGCGGGAGCCTAACCTGGGCTGCGCCGCTTTTGGGCCACGCTGGCGTTTGCTGGCGCATGCGTTGTGGGCCGCCGTGTTCTTTCGGGCCGGCCCAGCAGTAGGGTTAGGTTTTCCTTTTTGTTTTGTTTGTTCTTTTTTTTTCACAGATTTGTGTGCATATTCAAAAATGTGTATCTCCTAGTTGGTAGATCCAATTGATGTGGTTCCAATTTTGTTGAGCTCCTGGTAATGTCTAGTTTTTATTAAAAATATAATTTATGCCATGTTCTGTTATGAAAAATGGAGTTGCTAATTATCTCTTTTAATCATGTGGGAAATAGGGGTAATTATATCTTTTTCTGTGTAGCTCCAAATGGTATAAAATTTTTATGGTGTACTGCTCATATCATGAATAGCTTGTAGTTAAATTTTCATACATTTTGGACACTGTAGGAAAGAGTTAGGAAATTCTCTGGTTTGCATGGATGGATCTTGTGTGAATTTTCATAATTTTTCTATAGATCCAGTAAAGGAAAAAATTAGTGAGTGCTATTCTTATGCTAGAATGATACTAGAAAAAATGAGAAATCTGTTGCTTGACACTTTTCAATAGGGTTTCCTAATTATGCTAGAAATAGATATGTCATCTGTTATTTTGGATACAACAAGTTCTGCTTGCCCTATGGCTTTGAAATTTTTATAGTAGTCTATTTGAAGCATGAGATAGCTACTATAATTTTTGTAGATTTTTCTGAACAGTTTTACTATATATTGCTTTAATCACCTAACTAACTAAATAAATTAGAAAAGGGTATTAAATAATTTATTTAGAAGTTGGCACTATACTTTCTGATGTTCCTCTGGTATGTGCAACAAGTTGGTAAACTTGGTTTGGTCCAATTATGATTTTACATCATCACTAAATAATTAATTTAGTAAACCTGTCATTTCTATACAGATTCTAGGTTTACTTGAATTTGATTTGGTTAACGTAAGAATCCTGCTTTGATGTTTACAAATGAGTTGTAGAGAATTTCATAAGCTTTCCAGAATGTCCTCTTGCAAGTCATTTGAAATTATAGAACTCTTGTTGTGATCGAATTAAAGGACTGCTCGTTTGCATATGAAACTTTAACTGTTGATTTAAGTATGCCTTTACTATTTCCTAAGCTTGTGGTAATATTCATAGGTGTTAGGCCTTTAACTGAAGATGAGCATCTTTATCTTAGGTTATGCAAGTTAGGTAAGTAGATCTCGTTCTTCAAGTTAAGTTAGATACATGTTTTAAAGTGATTAGAATAGAGCTATTCTTAATCGGTAAACGAGTGTCCAGTGATGTTTCGTTAAACACTTACTGTGATCCATTCATCATGAGCATCATGTCATTCCTTATGCATCCATGATATTTATCTTATGTATCAGCATGCAATAGGTGTACCGAAGGTGTGACACTACTGAAATTTGAGGAACCGAGCGAGCAGCAGCAGCCAACATCGGAGGTTCAGGAGGTGCAGCCCTCAGGAGAAGTGCCAGACGAGGTCGCCATTGAGTGCCCGGATCACTGTCCGTGCAACTTTGTGAAAGGCAAGCTCCGGAGCATATTAAGCCTCCTAATTTTTGAAATGTAGTTAAAGTATTATTGTTACATATATATATTGTTGCATTAAGTTTAGGTGTTGGATGCAAACACTTGCTGCATTGGTTATCCAATACTTGTCCAGATATTGATACCCTGAATCCTATGTAGCTCAGGCTCGTGTAGTGCTTAGCCCTGCTTAAACGCGGTAGAAGTCAGGTGATTTCCTGTCACCTATGAGATATAGGGATATACATGTGGCACGGTTGGCTATATTTGCTATCGTGGAAAAGAACCTGTCTTAATTTGAAATGAAGACCGGGCGGATTCCAATTATAGTGTAACTCCAGTTATAGCTAAATCTTGTAGCTGCTGTTTGCATGTCCAGAAATTGGCAGATTCCAATTATAGTGTTTGTTTGTATATTGTTAAGTGTGACTTATGCCTTGAATGATGACTGAGTTAGAGCACCTGAGATCTTGGGAAACTTGTGTCATGCTTGGTGTGGTCGTCTTCTTTGCCATCTTAGCATGATAGAGTGTGTGATGTTTAAGTTAAGCATCGCAAAGTACTTAAGTGTGTTAGTGTAAACTATGCTTGTCTTGCTTGCTATTTTGTGATGCGTCTCGTGGTACTATTCTTCATATTTATGCACTTGTATATTGCATCTCATCTAGGTACGCTAGATGCACCACGTGAAGGATGCGATGTTGGAGCCAAACCCGAAGACAGCGTTTGATGGATCTATCCCGAAGATGGAAGGACTAAGCAAGTGCTAGGACCGGAGATGTCACCATGACGGTGCAAGCTAAATGAATTGACTTGTGTCGGATCCTAGGCAAGCCCCGGAGCATATTAAGCCTCCTAATTTCCAAAATGCAGTTAAAGTATTATTGTTACATATATATATTGTTGCATTAAGTTTAGGTGTTGGATGCAAACACTTGCTGCATTGGTTATCCAATCCTTGTCCAAATATTGATACCCTGAATCCTATGTAGCTCAGGCTCATGTAGTGCTTAGCCCTGCTTAAACACAGTAGAAGTCAGGTGATTTCCTGTCACCTGTGAGATATAGGAATATACATATGGCACGGTTGGCTATATTTGCTATCGTGGAAAAGAACCTGTCTTAATTTGAAATGAAGACCGGGCAGAGGCTTGCCGGTTTGTAGTGACTCCATCTATGTCGCTTAAGGATTGAATCTTGGAGCCTTTCCTGTTCATGTTGAACGCATGCCTCTCTCTTAGTTGGCCATGTCCGAAGACCGACCACGAAGCCGAGTAGCTCACCTCAGGCCGGGAGTCGATAAGTATAAAGTACGCCTCGGAAGGGAGCCGTAGGCGTGAGTCCAAGGGCAGGTGATTTAAAAGTCCTGATCGTCCTGGCAGAAGGGTAATCCCTGAGAGTGCTGGCGCTGATCGAACCCGCGAATTTGGTTCCTGAGTTGTCCCAAAGGTGACCCACGGCTACCCTTGCAAAGTATGCTAGGGTGAGAGTTAGGAATACTCCCTCAGCTGAGTTGTAATTCGATTTGAGTCACCGTCTCTCCCGGTTAGTGAGAACTTGACGGGCTTATCTCCAAAGTAGATACACTAAATAACATAATGGTTCAGAAAAGATGATATGATGATGACAGCCTTATTATACCTACTATGGTTAATATTGATTGCTCCTAATAAGTGAGTGCTCTAGTACAGGTGCTAATCTAGTGGACAGGTAAATGATGATAAACTTAATGCTAAGTTTAAATTGGTCACTATATTCATAAGCTCTTTTATGCAACTGTGTCAATCTAGCCCACCTCATAAGCCTTGCATGACCCTTGGTGTCTTTTATTTCTGGTTTTGATGGGTAAGTCTAGCTGAGTACCTTCTCGTACTCAGGGTTTATCTCCCACCTGTTGCAGATGACCAGTTCTACTTTGGTTGCTACAAGTATTGCCTTCTCCCAGCTAGGGATGAAGACTAGACCATTGGGCGCGGTCTCTCCTAGTTAGGGATGAAAATGGATCGGATACGGACGGATATCACCGATATTACATTTGTTTTCATATTTTTGTCCGGATTTGGATTCAAATATGGATAGTGTCAACTATGTCGGATAGGATACGATTGGATATCGACATCATAAATATGCGATTTGAGTATTCGGATACAGAAATGGTATCGGATGTTGGATATCTGGACTCGGATACGGATAGATCTCAACCCCTCTAAACGGATTCGGTTTCGAATACGGTCGGAAAACATCTGTACCGTTTTCATCCCTACTCCTAGTTCTCGTACCTAAAGATGCTTTTGTGGGACATGACTTAGATCTGGCAATGTATTTGAAACTATGAAGTCATGTACTAAATTATGTTGCTTCCGCAAATTTGAACTTGGTTTGTAATATTTTATTTGAACTCTGATGGATGTAATCTGAATACTACTTGTGAAATGATGTAACGAATGATGTGTTGTGTTGAATCACTACGATCTTGGTTTGTATGTCGAGAGTTGGTTGAAATCCTTCATGATTTCCGAACTACCGGGATTATAGGAGCTTAAGTATAGGAATTTGATCACTTCGGTGATTGTTTTTGTACTTACGTTCTTATGATTTGGTCGGTTCTGTTACAACCTCCCCACAAGTGAGGTAACTCAATGATATGAGCAATTTACTAGAGTTACCTTTCGGCACTCTGCTGGGGAAGGTACAACTCCTCTCACAATCACCGAAGGTGGCCACGAACAATCACCAACTCGTGCCGATCCTCCATCGCTGCACCAAGCCATCTAGGTGGTGGCAACCACCAAGAGTAACAAGCGAAATCCATAGCGCAACACGAATACCAAGTGCCTCTAGATGCAATCACTCAAGCAATGCACTTGGATTCTCTCCCAATCTCACAAAGATGATGGATCAATGATGGAGATGAGTGGGAGTGCTTTGGCTAATCTCACAAGATTGCTATGTCAATGAAAATGTGCAAGAGTGTGAGCTTCAACCGGCCATGGGGCTTAAATAGACGCCCCCATGAAATAGAGCCGTTGTACCCCTTCACTAGGCACAACGTGGGCTGACCGAACGCTCCGGTCAGTTGATCGAACGCTGAGCCCCCAGCGTTCGGTCGCTCACAGTCAGCCACGTGTCCTAACTTCAACGGTCATTAGTCTTGACCAGACACAACGCTTGAGTTGACCGGACGCTGAACACCAGTGTTCGGTCGTTTACAGTAAGGTTTCAAAACCGAGTTTTGCCGACCAGACGCGTCCGGTCATGCTCAACTGGACCCTGCCAGCGTCCGGTCACACTGTGACTACTTACTGTGCTGACCAACAACATGACCGGACGCAACCCTTTAGCGTCCGGTCGCTTAGCGACCCAGCGTCCGGTCAGTTGACCGACGCCAGCATCTTTGCGACCAACTCCATTTCACCTCTAACTTTTTTACCCTTGCTCAAATGTGCCACCCACCAAGTGTATCACCTTGTGCACATGTGTTAGCATATTTTCACAAACATTTTCAAGGGTGTTAGTACTCCACTAGATCCTAAATGCATATGCAATGAATTAGAGCATCTAGTGGCACTTTGATAACCGCATTTCAATACGAGTTTCACTCCTCTTAATAGTACGGCTATCTATCCTAAATGTGATCACACTCACTAAGTGTCTTGATCACTAAAACAAAATGGCTCCTACATTTTATACCTTTGCCTTGAGCCTTTTGTTTTTCTCTTTCTTCTTTTCCAAGTTCAAGCCTTTGATCATAACCATGCCATCACCTATCTCATGACCACTTTGATAAACTAGGTTAGCACTTAGAGTTTCATCAATTAATCAAAACCAAACTAGAGCTTTCAATCTCCCCCTTTTTGGTAATTGATGACAACCCTTTCACAAAGATATGAAATAAGATTCAATTGAATTCATGTTGCTTGCCCAAGCATATTTACCATGTGTAAAGGATATGGACAAGTTTCATGAACTCCATATGGTAGTAATTGCTCCCCCTACATATGTGCTAAGAGTTTGGATTGTAGCTTTGCACATATGCTTAGATAGGATATGTAGGAGACAATTTCTACCAAATGATGCTAAGGTATAAGAGATGGACCTTTGAAGCATGGTACCAATCAGAGTGCATCATTATACCATCCTTAGCACCATTCGTAACTAGACATACATAAAAACTAGAATACCCCATGAGATTAATATTACAAGTAAGGGTCTAGTTTCCATATGATGAACATAATTCTAGTTACTTTAGCTAGATACCATTTGATAGCTAGATACCACTTGTAAATACATGGGAATGAAATCATTAGATGTCCTATGCATACTAGATTTTCATTTCATCATGCAAATTTATGATTAGCATACACCACACAAGCATGGATGTTGAAATTTAGAACTTGTGCCATGCAAGCAAACACATGAAATGCACATTCAAATACACCATACAAGTTCATGAGCTTGCTCCCCCTACTTGTGTGCTCAAGATTTTAATTTATCCCCTTCCTTTGTCATATCTCATATCTTATCTCTCTACACTATTTCTCCCCCTATCACTTATCTTTGGTTCTCTCCCCCTTTGTCATTAATGACCACAAAGGCTTAAAGTATAGATAGGTTGGGGTGAAACCATGTGAAATGAGGATCATTTTTCAATTTGGTTCAATCTAGATTACTTGCAAAAGATATTTAACTCGGTTTGATCCAAGGACAAGCTTCTTCACACCTCCAAATAAGGGTTATCTTGTACCATATTGAGTTAAACACTTATAGCTCATTTTGTAGATCAAACACTAGGTTTACAAGCCCACAAACATGTCATATGTTACCACTAGATCATTTCAAGCATACAAGCAATAGTGGTACCATACAAGCATCAAATTCATTAGATTTTCATGAATGAGCCTATTCAAATGTGAAATATGTCTAGATGCACTAATCATGTCCTTAGCAAGGATGTATGTCATGCCAATCAATTTATACCTTGTATTGCTCGAAGGAGAGGCATGTCATATAATGGAGGTGCATCAACACATATCGGTGAAGTCAAGTATGTTCAATTCATTCCTTAGCTTGCAAAACCTCTTCTCATCAAGTGGCTTGGTGAATATGTCGGCAAGTTGATCATCGGTGCCCACACTCTATGCAAATGTCCCCTTTTTGTTGGTGATCTCTTATGAAATGATGGCGGACATCAATATGCTTGTTCTTGAGTGTTGAACCGGGTTGTTTGTGAGTTTGATGGAACTCTCATTGTCACATAGCAATGTCACTTGTTTGATCTTAATCCCAAAATCACTCAAAGTAGCCTTCATCCAAAGTAATTGAGCACAACAACTACCGGCCGAAATGTATTCCACTTCAGCGGTTGAAAGTGCTACACTATTTTGCTTCTTTGATGACCAAGATACAAGTGATCTTCCCAATAGTTGACATGTGTCCGATGTGCTCTTTCTCTCAACTTTGCATCCTGCATAATCTAAGTCCGAATATCCAATCAACTCAAACCTTGCACCTTTGGGATACCACAACCCAACATTTTGTGTGTGATTCAAGCACCTCAATATCCTTTTAGTTGCCTTCAAATGTCTTTCTCTTAGTGAGGCTTGAAATCTAGCACACATGCATACACTAAACATCACATCCAGTCTTGATGTGGTCACATAGAGTAGGCTTCTAATCATAGACCAATACATCTTTTAATCCACCATGTTGCCACTAGCATCACTATCTAAGCTTCCACTTGTCCCCATTGGTGTACTAATAGCTTTACTATCATCCATTCTAAACTTCTTGAGCATGTCCTTGATATACTTGCCTTGACTTACAAATGTGTCATTCTTCATTTGCTTGATTTGAAGACCAAGGAAGTAACTAAGTTCTCCAAACATAGACATCTCAAACTCACTTGCCATCATCTTGCCAAACTCCTCACAAAAAATTTTGATTTGTTGACCCAAATATGATATCATCAACATAGATTTGCATTACAAACAAGTCATTTCCAAGCTTCTTGGTGAAGAGAGTGGTGTCAACCTTTCCCATCTTGAATCCCTTAGAGAGTAGGAAATCCCTCAATCTCTCATTCCATGCTCTAGGTGCTTATTTCAATCCATACAAAGCCTTTCTCAACTTGTAAACATGGTTGAGTTTCTTTTCATCTTCAAAACTGGGAGGTTGCTCAACATACACAAGCTCATTTATGTACCCATTTAGAAATGCACTCTTTACATCCATTTGGCACAATTTGATGTTGTGGGCACAAGCATAGGCTAACAAGATCCTAATTGCTTCCAATCTTGCAACCGGGGCATATGTTTCTCCAAAGTCAAGACCTTCAATTTGAGTGTAACCTTGAGCCACTAATCTTGCTTTGTCCTTATTACTATCCCATCTTGATCTTGCTTGTTCTGAAAGACCCACTTGGTTCCAATCACATTATGATCCTTAGGCCTCTCAACTAACTCCCATACTTGGTTTCTTGTGAAGTTGTTTAGCTCTTCATGCATAGCATTGATCCAATCAACATCCTTCAAAGCTTCATCTATCTTCGTAGGCTCAATGGATGATACAAATGAGAAATGCTCACAAAATGAAGCCAATCTTGATCTAGTTTGTACACCTCTTGAAATATCACCAATGATAGTGTCCAATGGATGATCTCTTACAACATTGATTGGTTGAAGCACTTGCACTTGATTGCTAGCATTTGATTGATCACTTGGTTGAGATGATGAACTAGCCACTTGTTGATCTTGCACATTGTCATCACTAGTGCTTGCTTGGATTTGATCATGAGAACCACTAGCTTGCATATTTGGGTTAGAGAGCACTTGATCCTTGTCATCTTCAATATCAATCACCTCTTTAGGCCTTAACTCACCAATGTCCATGTTTCTCATTGCCTTGATCAATTGAGTGCCTTTCACATCTTCTAGATTCTCATCTTTCTCTTAGGAACCATTTGTTTCATCAAACTCCACATCATGAACCTCCTCAAGAGTACCACTAGCCAAATTCCAAACTCTATAAGCCTTGCTAGTAGTGGAGTAACCAAGCAAGAAACCTTCATCACATTTCTTTTCAAACTTGCTCAATCTAATGCTTTCTTCAATATGTAGCATTTACAACCAAATACCTGAAAGTATGCTATGTTTGGCTTTCTTCCATTCAATAGCTCATAAGGTATCTTCTCCATCATGGGATGACAATAGAGTCGGTTGCTATAGTAGCAAGCCGTGTTGATTGCTTCGGCCCAAAATGAATGACTCACATTGTACTCACTTAACATCGATCTTGCCATGTCAATCAAAGTTCTATTCTTCCTTTCAACTAAGCCATTTGATTGAGGAGTATACTTGGCCGAGAATTGATGTCTAATTCCAAATTCATCAATTCTTGTGTTCTTGAACTCACTACCATTGTCACTCCTTACTTTCTTGATGGTTGTTTCAAACTCATTGTGAATGCCTTTGACAAATGATTTGAATATTGCAAACACATCACTCTTGTCAACAAGAAAGAAGACCCATGTGTATCTAGTGAAATCATCCACAATCACAAATCCATATTTGTTTCCACCAATGCTAGTGTATGTGGTTGGTCCAAACAAGTCAATGTGCATCAACTCAAATGCCTTAGATGTGCTCATCATGCTCTTCTTAGGATGTGTGTTACCAACTTGTTTTCTGACTTGACATGCACTACATAGCTTATCTTTCTCAAAAGTGACATCTTTCAAGCCTCTAACTAAGTCATGCTTAATCAACTTGTTCAATTGTTTCATTCCAACATGACCAAGCCTCCTATACCATAACCAACCCATGCTAGATTTAGTGATCAAACATGTTGACAATTGTGCTTCTCTAGCATTGAAATCAACCAAGTATAGATTCTCATATCTAAATCCTTTGAATATCAAGTTAGAGCCATCTACACTTATGATCTCTACATCATCCACACCAAATATGCACTTGAAACCAAGATCACATAATTGAGCTACCGACAAAAGGTTGAAGTTCAAGCTCTCTACTAGTAGCACATTTGAAATGCTCAAGTTATTGGATATTGCAATCTTACCAAGCCCTTTGATCTTGCCTTTTCTATTGTCACCAAATGTGATACTATCAAACCCATTGCTTTTGTTTTCATTGATTGAATTGAACATTCTTGAATCACCAGTCATGTGTTGTGTGCACCCACTATCAAGCACCCAATGCCTTCCTCCGGCTTTATAATTCACCTACAAAAGAAGATCAATTCCTTTTAGGTACCCAAACTTGCTTAGGTCCTTGTAGGTTAGTCACCAAGGTCTTTGGTACCCAAATGGCCTTCTTCTTTGGGTCTACAATTGGTGTACCAATGAACTTAGCCTTCACACCATTGGTACCCTTATAAAGCATGTAACAAGAATCAAATTTGATTGAGGATACATTAGGTAGCTTATTCTTGTTAGTCTTGCAATTTTGCTCTATATGCCCAACTTGCTTGCATCTATTACAAATCCGACCATTGCCCTTCACAAAGCTAGCTTTAGGAGTGACAAAGGCCGCCTTGCCTTTCTTGGGGGTATAGCCCAATCCCTCTTTGTTGAGAGAAAATCTTTGGCTACCCAAACACTTTAGCAAGCGGGCTTCTCCACCATAGGCATTGCCTAAGGCATGAGTGAGCTCATTCACCTCCTTCTTGAGGGTCTCATTTTCCACTTTTAGTGAGGCATCACAAGTGGTGGTGCTACAAGGAGTGTTAGTGGGAGCAACAAAAATAGATTCATCAATAAGATCACATGTTAGTCCCATATCACATGATATGATCACTTGCTCCTTCTTGGCTTCCTCTACTTTGCATCGCTCTATGAGAGAGGAGTGAGCCTTTTCAAGCTTAGAGTGAGCTTTGCCAAGCTTCTCATGGGCCTCCATTAGCCTCTCATGAGTAGCATTTAGCTCATCAAAGGATTGCTCAAGAAGTTTTACTTTCTTGCGCAATTCTTTGCACTCCAAGAGCTCCTCCTTGGTGTACTCCTCATCCTCATCATCATTATCATTCCTACAAGAGTCACTTTCACATTCATTATCATCACTCTCATCATATATTACCTTGGTAGGCTTTGCCATGAGGCATGTTGATGGAGTGTTGAAGATGGAGAGCTTCTTGTTGATGGCGATGCTTGCTAGTGCTCTTTTGATAGATTTCTTATCATCATCGCTAGAGCTATCACCATCCGATGAATCATCACTATCCCAAGTGACTACATAGCCTCCACCCTTCTTCTTCTTTTGGAAGGTCATTCTCTTCTCCTTCTTCTCCTTTTCAATTTTATCTTTCTTGTGCTTCTTCTTCTCATCTTCATCATTATCACTATTGTAGGGACAATTTGCTACAACATGATCGGGGCTCTTGCAATTGTAGCATCTTCTCACATATTCTTTGCTCTTGGTGTGATCTCTTCTCTTTCTTACACCATAGCCCTTCTTCATGAATTTGCCCATCTTGCGCACAAATAGGGCCATGGCTTCATCATCAATGTCACTAAGATCATCATCGTCACTTGATTCTTTCTTGGACTTGCCCTTGTTCTTGAATGATGATGAGCTAGCCTTGAATGCTATACTCTTCTTCTTCTTGTCCTCTTCTTCCTTCTTGTCATCCCCTTCTTGAGGGTCTCATTTTCCACTTTTAGTGAGTTTTCACAAGTGAGACCATCACTCAAGGGTGAAGTGGAAGTGGTAGTGCTACAAGAAGTGTTAGTGGGAGCAACAAAAATAGATTCATCAATAAGATCACATGTTAGTCCCACATCACATGATATGATCACTTGCTCCTTCTTGACTTCCTCCACTTTGACTTGCTCAATGAGAGAGGAGTGAGCCTTTTCAAGCTTAGAGTGAGCTTTGCCAAGCTTCTCATGGGCTTCCATTAGTCTCTCATGAGTAGCATTGAGCTCATCAAAGGATTGCTCAAGAAATTTTACTTTCTTACGCAATTCTTTGCACTCCTTTCTCTTCATCTCATTGCAAGCGTGCACTTGCTCACACATGTCCAAGAGCTCCTCCTTGATGTACTCCTCATCCTCATCATCATCATCATTATCATTCCTACAAGAGTCACTTTCACATTCATCATCATCACTCTCATCATATTTTACCTTGGTAGGCTTTGCCATGAGACATGTCGATGGAGTGTCGAAGATGGAGAGCTTCTTGTTGATGGCGATGCTTGCTAGTGCTCTCTTGATAGATTTCTTGTCATCATCACTAGAGCTATCACCATCCGAGGAACCATCACTATCCCAAGTGACTACATAGCCTCCACCCTTCTTCTTTTGGAAGGTCATTCTCTTCTCCTTCTTCTCCTTCTTTTCATTCTTATCTTTCTTGTGCTTCTTCTTCTCATCTTCATCATTATCACTATTGTAGGGACAATTTGCTACAACATGATCGGGGCTCTTACAATTGTAGCATCTTCTCACATACTCTTTGCTCTTGGTGTGATCTCTTCTCTTTCTTGCACCATAGCCCTTCTTCTTCATGAATTTGCCCATCTTGCGCACAAATAGAGCCATGGCTTCATCATCAATGTCACTAAGATCATCATCATCACTTGATTCTTTCTTTGACTTGCCCTTGTTCTTGGATGATGATGAGCTAGCCTTAAATGCTACACTCTTCTTCTTGTCCTCTTCTTCCTTCTTGTCCTCCTTGTCATCCCCCTCCCTTTCCACACGGTATGTCTCTTGTGTCATGACATCACCTAGTACTTGGTTGGGGGTAATGTCCTTCAATCCTCCTCTTATGATGAGCAATCTCAACATCTCAAATCTTGGAGGTAAGCACATCAAGAATCGATGAGAGACATCATCATCCTTGATCTTCTCTCCCAATACCTTCAAGTCGTTGACAATGACTTGCAATCGGTGGAACATCTCTAGAATGCTCTCATCATCCTTCATCTTGAAACTTGTCAACTTGTCCTTGAGGATGTACAACTTGGCACTCTTCACCGTCGGTGTGCCCTCATATGTTTCCTCTAATCTCCTCCACACCTCATTTGCTCTTTCACAATCTTTGATTTGCTCAAACACCTTGGAATCAATAGCATTGTATATGGTGTTGAGAGCCATTGTGTTACATTGCTTGTTGATCTTGTCTTGGTTGGTGGGATCATCGGGATCGATGATAGCATAGTCATTCTCGGTCACTTCCCATACTTGATCATTTATTGAACCAAAATACATTCTCATCTTTCTCTTCCAATAACCATAGGATGTGCCATCAAAGAATGGTGATTTGCCCCCCACATGGTTGAACACAACTTGAGCCATAATTTGACACCGAGGTTGTTAAGCCTTCAATCAAACAGTGACCACAGCTCTGATACCACTTGAATAGCCTATTTAAAAATCTACAAATCAACTAGAGCAATTTGATTAGTATGACAAGAGGCGAAATGCAAACTTGCTCTAGCTCTACAAGGGTTGCAAGCCACCTATCCAACAAATCAAGTTGCAAAGATTACTAGACACACGACTTGTAATGTTACTACTCACTAAGAGCTCTCAAACTTGCTACTCTAAAGAGCTCCACTAGATGAACTTAAAACAACAAAGCAAGCTCTCAATTCTAATTACACTAAAGAGCTTGCCATAACTAGTTTGCAAGAATGTAAATGAGTGAGTAGGATGATTATACCGCCGTATAGAGGAATGAACCAATCACAAGATGAAGATTAAGCCAATCACCAGGAGAATGCAAATGACAAGAGACAACCGATTTTCTCCCGAGGTTCACATGCTTGCCAACACGCTACGTCCCCATTGTGTCGACCAACACTTGGTGATTCAGCGGCTAAGAGGTGTTTCACAAACCTCGTCCACATGATTGGACACCGCAAGAACCTCCCCACAAGTGAGGTAACTCAATGACACGAGCAATTTACTAGAGTTACCTTTCGGCACTCTACCGAGGAAGGTACAACTCCCCTCACAATTACCGAAGGTGGCCACGAACAATCACCAACTCATGTCGATCCTCCACCGCTGCACCAAGCCATCTAGGTGGTGGCAACCACCAAGAGTAACAAGCGAAATCTGCAGCGCAACACGAATACCAAGTGCCTCTAGATGCAATCACTCAAGCAATGCACTTGGATTCTCTCCCAATCTCACAAAGATGATGGATCAATGATGGAGATGAGTGGGAGTGCTTTGGCTAAGCTCACAAGATTGCTATGTTAATAAAAATGTGCAAGAGTGTGAGCTTCAACTGGCCATGGGGCTTAAATAGACGCCCCCACAAAATAGAGCTGTTGTACCCCTTCACTGGGCACAACGTGGGCTAACCGGACGCTCCAGTCAGTTGATCGGACACTAAGCCCCTAGCGTCTGGTCGCTCACAGTTAGCCACGTGTCCTAACTTCAATGGTCATCAGTCTTGACCGGACACAGCGCTTGAGTTGATCGGACGCTGAGCACCAGCGTCCGATCGTTTACAGTAAGGTTTCAAAACCGACTTTTGCCGACCGGACGCATCTGGTCATGCTCGACCAGACCCTGCCAGCGTCCAGTCACACTGTGACTACTTACTGTGTTGACCGACAACACGACCAGACATAGCCCTTTAGCGTCTGGTTGCTTAGCGACCCAGCGTCCGGTCAATTGACCGACGCCAGCATCTTTGCGACCAACTCCATTTCACCTCTAACTTCTTTACCCTTGCTCAAATGTGCCAACCACTAAGTGTATCACCTTATGCACATGTGTTAGCATATTTTCACAAACATTTTCAAGGGTGTTAGTACTCCACTAGATCCTAAATGCATATGCAATGAATTAGAGCATCTAGTGGCACTTTGATAACCGCATTTTGATACGAGTTTCACTCCTCTTAATAGTACGGCTATCTATCCTAAATGTGATCACACTCACTAAGTGTCTTGATCACTAAAACAAAATGGCTCCTACATTTTATACCTTTGCCTTGAGCCTTTTGTTTTTCTCTTTCTTCTTTTCCAAGTTCAAACCTTTGATCATAACCATGCCATCACCATTGTCATGATCTTCATCATTGCTTCGACACTTGGAATAGTGCTACCTATCTCATGACCACTTTGATAAACTAGGTTAGCACTTAGGGTTTCATCAATTAATTAAAACCAAACTAGAGCTTTCAAGGGCATCGGTGGCACCATCGGACCGTCGGACACTCCGCCGGTGGAGTTTCGAACCTTTCTCGCCTCTGTTCCATCGCCGAGTTTGATCCACATCAACTCCAACTTCATCTCCTTTATAAATGTGCCAACATCACTAAGTGTACACCACCATGTGTGTGTGTTAGCATTTTCACAATCATTTTCCAAAGGATTAGCCACTCAACTTGCCACGCCATTCAATCCTAGCGACGATGCAAAGTTAGATCACTCGAGTGGCACTAGATGACCGATATGCAAACAAGTTTGCCCCTCTTAATAGTATGGCCATCTTTCCTAAAACCCGATCATCAACTTCTCTACACACCTATGACCGATAAAATGAAATGCCCTAGGTTATACCTTTGCCTTGCGCATTCTATTTCATCTCCTCCAATGTCGATGCAACACATGCACCAACATGATCAACAATGATATGATCCACTTCATATCATCATGTGATCATATTGGTTCATCAATCTTAACTTCACTTGCTTTTCACCATTGCCTTCGTCCATCGGCGCCAAGTCTTGCTTAAGCTTCACCGCCAAGCGGTCCATCGCTCCAAAGCCTTCGACTTGCCCTTCACGCTTGCAACCGGTCTATCAAGCCAAGTTATGTCTTGATCTTCTCCACCTTGATCACATGATGCAATGTCATGTCTCATTTGCAATGAGCTCCTTCATCATCACATGTGTGAGCTTTGCAACATCTCCAAGCCATTTTCACCTTCATGGCATATGTTGCTCACATACATGTACATGTGGACTAATCATTTGTGTATCTTACATAAACACAATTAGTCCACCTAGGTTGTCACTCAATTACCAAAACCACACAAGGACCTTTCATCGTTGCAAAGTCGTTGTCTATAGAAATAGTAATGTGGACTACAGGTTGTTTTGCTCATAGTCTAGGGGCATTTTTGCAAGAATGCCAGCGCACGCGGGCTTCCTCGCCGCGGGCCACCTCGCGCTGCAGGTCGACCTCACGTGGGCCACGCCTATGGGCCACCATGCGCTCGCGCGCGCTGCATCACGTGTGGGCCGCGTTGGGCAAAAATCAGTTTAGCTTTTTCGTGGAGAATAGAAATAACTTTTTATTTGTATTTCTAAGCTGATCTTTGATAAATCATATAAAATCATGTAGGTATCCAAAAATTATGAAACCAATTTTGTTAAGTTCCTAAAATTGTGCTCTATCTGGTAGTGTATTTAGTTCATATATACACTTGTCGATATTTGGAGTTATTAAATCATTTGAGAGTGCTTAATATTATTAGGTTAATTATTGTAGGAATTTTTATGGCAAAATGGTGATAGCTTTAGCTTTGAAAATTTTATAGTAGCTTCATGGTATTATTATGCGCTCACTGTAATTTTTGTAGCTTTATAATAGACTTAACATAAGGGTAGTTAAATGCTCTTTGTTTTAAATATACATTAAATCATTAGTAGAAATAGAGATATATCCTTCATTTGTAAAGCTAGGTGTTTGTTAGTTGAACCCAACACTTTACTTTATGAAGATGATAGTTAGCTTAGTATCTTAGTCATGAGAGCTAGCTTAGTAGTTTACCATGTGTATTCTTATTTTAAGAGTTATTGTTGCCGAAATGCTAAGTGTTGCATCATCATCGCATGCACGTAGATAACGAGTTGGAAGAGATTGTGACCATCAGAGATCACGAGTTTAAGGAGGTGATCGAGGAGTATGAGGAGGAGATCTTCGTATTGGAGGTCTCAAAGCCACCACTGACTAACTGAGCTGACACCATGCCTGCCCAAGGCAAGCCCCGGTGCATAACCCTTATTTTGAATTATCACTGGATATATATATATGTGATGTGCATTTATGTTACATGATTTATATTGAAACTACATGCATAAATAACCTACCTATGAGTCTTACTAGCATAGGTCGAGTAGCTGCTATGCTTAGGCTATCGGTAGCATGAGTAACCTGTCGTTACTCACAATAGGTGATTATTATTATCACTCTCATGATAAAATGGTAAAAAGAAATAGAGACTGGGTAGGGATATGGTACGGGTATTGGTAGGTGTAAGAGGTTGTGTCCCATGGCTAACGGGGCATAGCTTGGTTACACTGTTTTTCCTGTCCATGTCAGTTAAGGACCGACCATTGCATTGGATTCTAGTCAGATCACAGACTTATTATCTTAGCACATACTTGCTTATGGGAGCGGGAAGGCTCGTTGCTCTTTTGTCATGGGTTCTGACTCTTTCTGGACCAACAGATTGGAGGCGGGGATGGTGGAAGTCTAAGCACCACACTGAGTCTAGAACTCAGGTGTGGGGGCTTGGAGTCCAAGTTTGGATGGGGACCTAGACCCCTTGATAGGAGAGTGGTGGGTTAGTATTGCTTATGCTTGGGGTACAAGCGGGGCATGTGTTTTAGGGTACCCTGCTGGGCTACATTGATTCGCAAATCATCGTGTAATACGGTACGACTTGTCTACGATCTTGCACCGTAGTAAGAACTGAAAGATGAAAGATGGTGAAATGGATCTGATTGCTCAACTCTTGCTTGAAAGTAGAACATGTGCTTACATAGAATGTTTTGGTAATGAACTAATCATGACTGCTAATAAAACATACATAAGGATTCACTACTAGTAATACTTTTTGCAAAAAGGAAACCCAGGAAACTATAAAGCTTATCATATCCTTTGGAGTTGGGAAATTATTCCCACTAGTCGGGTAAGTCTTGCGAGTACATTATGTACTCAGGGTTTATTTACCCCTATTGCAGGTGCAGCTTAAGGAGTGACTATTGTGTGGAGGATTCTTCTGGTGGGCACAAACGGATCCTTGTATCTTATCGTTAGAAGTTTATTTCAATTCCGCTGTTTAAATTCCGTACTCTGAACTTGGTATTGTAATAATGTATTTCTGAGAACTCTTGATGTATGAAATGGACTAAGTATTGTAAACTTGTTCTCATTATTGAATCCTAGAGGAAAAATGTGGATTGTTCGAGTTCTCCCATGGGGTGTGCTCGACGGAACCGTCCGATGTAGCTTGCTTTCGGGGTGCTTAGTGTCTAGTTGAAGATAAACGTCTCCGAAGGTGTGTTATTTTGGGTGTTTCTACCACACGCTGGACCCGATCGCCGGCGCCTCGCCCTTTGCCTCCAAGCTCCATGCGTGTGCTCGGCGAGTGCAGCGGCCTCTCTGTCCCCTGACGTGCTTGTAAGGAAAATGGACCCTTGACCCATTTACTTTGGATTTTGGTGTTTGATGATCAACACAACCAAATTAGACTAATGAAGTTGCAAGTGATTGTTTTGTAGTTCAATAGGTTGCAAGACATGACTTGGACGAAGGCGATGTGATGATCCGATGATCAACACCATAAGCAAGACCCTAGAAGCACAAGAGAAGACCCAAAATATCAAGCAAAGTCCAAGCATGAAGATAGGAACCAAGTGTCGGTGCGGGACCCACGGGATACCCCGTAAGGAAGGAAGAAGAACTAGCCTAATTAGGATTCTTCCCCTGTAATCTTAGTCATAGTATTATTCTGTAATCCTACTAGGAACTCTCATTGTAAACCGACTAGGACTCTGGCCTCCTGACTATATAAAGGAGGGCAGGGCTCCTTGAATCGGGAGTTCAGAGAACAATTATACAACACAACACTTTATAATCAATCCAACGCAAAGGCTAACGCCGACTAGACGTAGGGCTATTACTCGATCAAAGATCGAGGGTCTGAACCAGGATAAATCGACTGTCTCTTGCATTTACCGTTGAGTTCTGCATACGCTGAAGCCCGAACAATACTGCCCTGAGGACCCCCGTGGTAGGCTATCGGTGGTCAAACATCGATAGCTGGCGCGCTAGATAGGAGATTTCGGCGACTTTGCATTCGAGAGCTCGATGGACCTCAACAATATGATCTTCTCGAAGGGATCAATCTTCATCTTCGGTTTATGGATCTGCGAGGCAGGCAACGATGGCAAGCTCCAAGGCCGTCTCCTCGAAGGTTTAGATCATCATCAGGACTCTTTCATTTTGATGACAATGACAGATCAGCTTGCTGGAAGATTCGCACAGCTCGTAATGTCCAATCCAGCTCGGATTCCACGACTTCACGCATCTGATTCAGACTCAAGTCCCATTTCTGAGATGAAGTCTTATCCGAGTTCTTTCGGAAGACCGAGTTCTTTTATGACAAAGCTCCGGAACATGATGTCAACCTGTCAAGAATACTACTCGGAGTACACCCAGAGTACTTCAAAGAAGTCGAGTCCTCTTCTGTTCGGAACCCACAACATGGCGACACCTTATCAGACATGGCACAAAGGATCCACCTATCCTGTGATTAGAATGCCACTGAAATGAGCTCAGGAAGGTCTCATTTTAACTATAACATCTCAAGACTACATCATTCACTGGCCAGGTACCATTCCTGAGGATGATGACACCTAACTAGTCGACGATACGACAACAGCAATTCTACCCTACCAAGAAGGAGATTCGATCTATGACCTTGAAACCTCTACTGAAGTTATCAATAGCTCTGACAGTATGGAAATCAACGACGATGATAGAACAACTCATGCTAGAGAAGTATTCATGATTCACCATCCTCGATCACCATTGATCCCCTAGAAGCACCTAATGTAAGGTCTTTAGATGAATCTGAATCCAACATATCACCATTTATCTAGGGGCACGATGGTGAGACTGAGAGTCAGAGGCAAGCCAGAGAGAGAAAGAACAAATTAAAACAAGGACGTTAGCGCCGTGCTAAGCAGTGAAAGGACACTTGGATCAAATATGAGTCAGACCTAGCCGAGTACAATAGAAGAAAGTCAGAGCGAGAAGTCGAAGAAGGACGAGCAGCGAATACACCCTACGATAAGATCCGAGAAGCACTAGAAGAACTCAGGGCGACTTCATATCCTAATGAAAAACAAGAACAGCTCTAGGACTTTCTCCGATCAATAGTCCTTAGGATGCATGATGGAAGGGCAACATCTCATGAACAGGAAGATCAAAATCAAAGGAAGTCCACTTTCAAAAGACTTGGACCAAGCGGAAGTCACAACGGAGAGAGCCGAAGAAATCATAGTCAAAACAACCGAGTCGAACAACCAAGAAAGGCCAGAAGCAAAGCACCTACTCAGACAGCCACACAGAACTACTCTCACCAAGACGACAGTTGGTAAGAAGGGGGCATAGAATCAGAATATACAGAAGCCAGAACGCACGATAGATTCCCCTATTTTGCAAACAGACTTGCTTAAATACGACTACCTCACAAGTTCAAGCCGTCCAACCACTCCAAGTATGATGGCAAGACCGAACCAAAGCAATGGCTCAGGATTTACTCACAATCGATTGAATTGGCTGGAGGAGACGATGACATCAAAACCTTGTTCTTTCCCATGGCCCTAGAAACCATGCCACTTCAATGGTTCGACAAATTGAATCCAGGATCAATCAGAAATTGGGAAGACTTGCAAAGAGCTTTTTGTGAAAATTTTGTGGGAATTATTACACATCCAATCACCCACGTAGAGTTAAAAGGACTCAAGTAGAAGGAAGGGGAAAGTCTAAGAAATTACTATCGATGATTTGGCAAACTACGAGCTCAAGTACATGACGTCACCCAACGAGAAGTAATCGAAGCTTTCTCACACGGAATCATGGCCAGATGGCAATTTCAAGACTTCTACAAAGAAAACCCAAGAAACAATGAAGAATTTAGATGAACAATGGAAAAGATGATTACCGTAGAAGAAAAAACAAGAGAAAGATTCCTGGATAGAAATAACAGAGACAACCCGGACAGGCAAAATCCTCGAAACAACAGACATTAGGAGAGAAAGCGAGGTCCAGACAACATAGTAGCAATGGCTGACAAATCAAAGAAATTTACCAAGCCTAGAAGATATGATGACATTGAGAACATACGTTGCCCCTTGCACCCCAATGGAAAACACACCATCGGAAATTGCTACACCTTCAACGAAAGATACACTAGAAAAGATAGCAAGGGAAACAATAAAGAAGACAATCAGAAAAAAGAAGGAGACAACCATGAAGACAAGGGATTCGAAAAATCCAGAGGGACAGTGGCAGTAATCTTTGCCGGGGTTCTAGATTCTAGAAGCAAACATCAAGAAAAACTAGCGTTACGAACTATCATGGCAGCAGAACCTGCTACACCAAGGTATCTCAATTGGTCAAAGTATCCAATCCAATTTTTAAGAGAAGACCAATGGACCAGCGTAGGAAACGCAGGCCATTACCCACTGGTTCTAGATCCAACCATTGCCAGTATGACTGTTACGAAAGTACTAATCGACGGAGGAGCCGAACTCAACATTATTTTTTCAAAAACCCTAAGGAAGATGGGACTACAACTCGCCGGGATGATCACACCAACAAGCACACCTTTTTATGGCATAGTGCCTGGCAAGGCAGCAATGCCACTTGGACAAATCACTCTACCAGTTACTTTTAGGACTCCCTCGAACTACCACATAGAATTCATCAAGTTTGAAGTCGTGGACTTCGATTCATCATATCACGCAATCCTCGGGCGCCCAGCACTAGCGAAATTCTTGGCAATACCACATTATCCGTACCTGTTGCTTAAGATGCCAGGTCCTAACGGTGTTCTTTCTCTTCGAAGTGATTTAAAGCACACATTTGACTGTGATGTTTTGGCAATCCAAATTGCAGCAAAAGCACAAGCAAATGATGGAAGAAAAGAAATAGCCACTATCACCACAGAAATAAGCCAAGAAGAACTAGAGATACCGGCTAAAAGACCAACCATCCTAGCACCACCAAAAGAGGCCGATGTCAAGCAAATCGACCTGGGCACCGATGATCCCTCAAAAATGGCAACCATCAGTGCACACCTATCAGCAAAATAGGAACTCGTGCTCACCAACTTTCTTCGGGACAACAAGGATATCTTCGCTTGGAAGCCGATCGACATGCCAGGAGTCCCAAGAGAGTTGGCTGAGCACAGAATCAATATCAATGAAGGCTCCAAGCCTATGAAACAACGACTACGATGATTCTCTCCTGACAAGAAGGCTACAATTAAAAAGGAAATTATAAAACTAATGGCAGCCGGATTCATCAGAGAAATCCTTCACCCAGATTGGCTAGCAAACCCAGTTCTAGTACAGAAAAAGAATACGGACGAGTGGCGCATGTGTGTCGACTACACAGATCTCAACAAACACTGCCCGAAAGATCCGTTCGGGCTACCACACATTGATCAGATAGTTGATTCAACAGCAGGATCTACCCTATTATCCTTTCTTGATTGCTATTCTGGATATCACCAGATCGCATTAAAAGAACAGGACCAAAGCAAGACATCTTTTATCACTCCGTTCGGCGCCTACTGCTACAAGACCATGTCGTTTGGACTTAAGAATGCTGGAGCCACTTACCAAAGAGCTATCCAAACATGCCTTAGTGATCAGATCAGTGAAAACATAGAAGCATACGTGGATGACGTGGTTGTAAAAACGAAGAACCTAGATGCACTGATTGAAGACTTAAAACAAACCTTCGAGAATCTGAAAAGGTGGAGGTGGAAGTTGAACCCAAACAAGTGTGTATTCAGAGTTCCTTCAGGACAACTACTCAGATTCTTGGTCAGTCATCGCGGAATCGAAGCAAGCGCCAAGCAAATTCAAGCCATAACAGAGATGGGCCCTCCTCGAAGCGTCAAAGATGTACAAAAACTAACAGGCTGCATGGCGGCACTCAACCGTTTCATATCAAGACTCGGCAAAAAATGGTTATTGTCGACGGAATATCATCGGCAGTCCACCGAGGGGCACCCCGCGATGGTAGATTGATCGGTAGAGGAGCGTGTAATCGAGAACAAGAAGGCAACAGAGACACACGAGTTATACAGGTTCAGGCCATCGGTACGACGTAATACCTTACTCCTATGGTCTATTGGTTTGCATTAGCTATCGTATGATTTGCTATGAATTCGTAGGGGGTCCCTGCCCGCCTTATATGGTCTGGGGGGCTAGGTTACAAGTCGGTTAGATCTGAGAGATAACCGGAAAGTAATAACAGATTACAAGAAACATGGGATCGTATATATCCTATCAGATCTCGTAACATCTTTAGGATATCCTCTCTGTGCCTTGCCTTGCGGGGGTCGCCGAACAGAATCGTGCCCCACAAGGCTCCTTCTTACGGGCTGGACCGCCCCTGGAGGCATAGCCCATGTGACCTGCCATGGGTATCCGGGGTCATACCCCCCACAGCTAGTCCCCGAGCGCCTTGTACCTGTTGCGCAACACCGTCTTGAGACTTTCCGAGCAGGTGCGAACCAAGACCGAGCTGTCCAAATCATGGTCCAACCACCATAAGGAGTAGCCGATCAGTTGTGAGCAACTACCGAGCAGTGTACAACATCGCCGAGCAGTGTGTTCTGAGCACGGCTTGTCATAAGGGTGTAAGGAGCTCAAGTCCAAAATTAAAAATTCCTGCATGGTAAAGTGAAGTGTGCCCACTTAGAATCCGAAAACAATGGTAAAGATACCTGGTTTATCCTTTGGATGCTCGAAGGCTTTCAGAAAAACAAACACATTCACCGCAAGGTGAAGTGTGCCCACTTAGTCCCCGAGCTTGACAGTACGTGACGTAGTCACGTGGTGCCAGGCTCAGAAATTAGTGAACCGTCCGAGCAGGTAGCCAGTCCTCGAGCGTAGCCTCGAAACAAAAAACAAGCACATTCACCGCAAGGTGAAGTGTGCCCACTTAGTCCCCGAGCCTGACAGTAGGTGACATAGTCACGTGGTGCCAGGCTCAGAAATTAGTGAATCGTCCGAGCAGGTAGCTAGTCCCTGAGTTTCTGGCGTAGATATCAAATAAATCAAATCACGGCGAGAAATTCGGAGTAATGGCCGTACAGTATCAGTTACTAAGCCTCATTAAAATGCGGAGAATTCAGAGAAAGTGGCGGCGATAAATGAGCGGCGTGGGCTACTGTGACGCGATAGCCCAAGTTGCGGCCCATCAAACCATTTTGGATGAATCGATGTAGCGCTGATCGCGGGAACGGTTTCCCAAAAACCCTCAGAGTCAAGGCAGAGTGGGGGAAGTGCTTTATAACCGCGCCGCCACTCACATCGCCTCCTACCTCCATCAAGCCACACTGCTTCCTACCTTCGCAATCCCTGTGCTTCACCTTCCGCATCAATCGCGAGTATTCGCCTTCAACCCTAGGACCAAACCATAGGAGATGGCACCGAAAAAAGGAGCCATAAAGCCGAAGAAAGTGGCCACCGGAGCTAGCCGCGACGAGGAGTGGGTGCCATCGAGGACGTCGGCGGCTGATCTCGATAAGATGGTGGCGGCGGGCGTTCTCCCCAACCGTCTTACTGCTGGATGGTGGCCAGCTAGCGGTGAGCCCTTCCCGACACCACATACTGATGAGGCTGTAGTATTTGAGGATTATTTCTGGCGAGGGTTAGGGTTTCCTGTCCACCCCTTTCTGAGGGATCTTATGGAGTTTTGGGCGATTAGCCTCTGTAATCTGTACCCCAACACCATTCTGCATGTTTCTATCTTTATCTATTTCTGCGAGGCATTTCTCGGTGTTCTGCCGCACTTCAACCTCTTCAGGCACTTGTTCTGTCTGAAGAAGAAGGGGGGCAGCGGTTCAAAGGTGGTCGGCGGCATGTACCTGTAGCTCAGGGATGGGATGGCCAGTGAGTATATCAACGTTCCGCTGAATACCTCCCTAAAAGGTTGGAACTCTAGATGGTTCTATATCAAACAGAGTCACCCATTGATTCGATGCGATGTCCACCACATCTCGGTTAACCACAGTAACTGGTCGGAGAGACCCAACAACGCTGAAATGGAGCAGGTAATGGAACTTCTAGAGTTGAGTAAAGGCTTGGAGCTTAGGGGTGAACTGGTTGCAGCTAGTTTCATAGTTCGGTGCATCCAACCCTGCAAAGAGAGGGCCCACCCAGCGTTCGACTTTGAAGGTGACAACGATGGTACCCGTGAAAGCACGGACCGCCTATCGAAGAAAGAAGTGATGGACCGTGCCATGGATCTATTTTCTTCGAATGTCTTGTTCAGCTAGCCTAAAGGGACGAAGGCTTTCAACTGCACCAACCTGCCTCCTCAGGTAACCATTTTGCTTCGCGTCTATCAGGCAATAATTGCCGAGCATAGGACTGACTCACTTATGAAAAGATTCATTCACAGGATAGGGCAATATACTTTTCAAATGTGCCAAGAGCAGATTGGCCAAAAGGAGTAGATCCTCGGCGGCCACTGCAGCATGAAGAAGGTGAGCCAAGCTCCTCATCGGAAAGTCCATCCCCAGTGTCAGAGAAGGTCCGTGGGAAGAGACCGGCAGTAGACGAGCCAGCCCAAAAAAGGAGAAAAACCGCCAGCTCTCATGCACACAAACCAGGAGGCATCTCTCTTGGAGAGGACCGAGCAGTTCGGCCACCACGAACTGCTGTGCTAGAGTGGTCAGATGATAACGAAGACTAGTCAGCACTTCCGCCGAGCACGACGGAGGTGCCGGTGGATAGTGTCGCTCCCAAGCATCGAGCAGGGGAAAGTTATGGTCAGGCAACGGCGAATGCCCCGGCGATGCAAAGTACCGAAGCCCCCGAACAACGCAAAGAAGGTGGGGCCTCCGAGCACCAAGAAGAGCGGCAGCCCGCTGTGGAGGCGCAGGAGTCCTCCCACAAGGTCGGTCAAGCAGCTGCGCCTAGGGGGTTAGGCAGGCATCGCCGATTCAAGAAAATCAATCGGAAGACCAAACTGTGAGTATATTTGCCTTGGAGTAATTATATTGTTCTTTGATTTCACCTTATCACTGAGACGCCAATATGACGCAGTGCGATGTCACAGAACCGACCAATTTATAAGAATACAAGTACAATGGCAATCCGCAAGCGGTCGCACTGTTATACTTGAACCCATATAAACCCGGTAGTCCGTCGAGTACCACGACGGGTCTCGATAAACGATTTACAACAACCAAGATCGTACATGATTCAACATACATGCCACATATTACATAACATTCACGGATACTTTTCATCATCAGAGTACAAATAAAAGTTATTACAAACCGAGTTTGATAAATAAAGCGGAAGCAATTAAGTTCGAAGATAAAGTTTCCAACATAGTTTGATACAGTGTCAAGCTAGATCACGGTCCACAAAAGCAAAGATAGGAATTACTAAAGAAGCCTGCCCAAGGCTTACTCCTCATCCACGGTGGGATAGAAGCAACTCTTGCAATACCCATGATACACAGTGCCATCTGCAACAATGGGAAAATAAACCCTGAGTACGAGAAGATACTCAGCTAGACTTACCCGTCATGAACCAGAAATAAAATGACTCCAAGGATTATGCAAGGCTGTATAAGTGGACATAACTTGACAACATTTTGCGTAAAAGGGCAATTGATCCATTGTACAATTATGATTCCTTTATCAAGTTAATTATAACTATCCATTTCTAGATTAGCAACTATCCTGTGCCAAACATGTGGTATATCATTTAGAAGCATACAATAGTAACCATAGCAGGTGTTGTAATTCCATATTCATCCGAACCATTATGTTTCATAACACAGTTACTATGATGTTGGAGCTAGTCAAGTTTCTCACTATCCGGGAGAGACGGCGATTCAAATCGATTTCAACCAGCTAGGAATTTATTCCTAACACAAACCTAGGTCTACCAGCCACGATAGCCTTAGGTCACCTTTGGTACAACTCCGGTACACATTTCGCGGGTCCATACTACGCCGCACAATCTGGAACACCAGATGCCAGGATGCTCAGGCCAAGCCTGCCCTTGGGCTCAGTCTGATCGTTCCCCGGAAGGAGCGCACAACAGAACGATTCCTGGCCTGAGTTGAATTACTCGGCTTCACGGTCGGAACGAGTTATCCGGCCAGCTAAGTGAGAGGCATGCGTTCAATCTTGTCAGAAGTTCCAACAACGGTACGGTCCTTGATCGACACAGACGGGGATAGATCCATACCCAAGACCTCCATGTCTTGTTGCTTCTCTATCGACCTCCCGTCCGGTCTTGATTTACTTTTACCTCATGGTTCTGTTCCACGATGGTAGATATAGCCAACCATGCTCCAGTATCCACCTATATCTCGTAGGTGACAGGACATCACCCGACTTCTACCGGTCTCAGCATGGCTAAGCATTTATTCGACCCTGGACCTATACCGATTAAAGGTGTAATATCTGGACAAGGAATGTACATGCATCAAGTGGTTTCATTCAACTCTTATAACCTAATGCATCAACCATAAATACGTAAGTAAACATTTGTAAATTACTAGGAGACTTATAATGCTCCGGGGCTTGCCTCATAGAAAGGAAGTAGGGCGGTGGTCAGGGCACTCTGGAAGCTCTTCAGGGTTCTGCTCCATGCCTTCAGGAGCTGCGGCTTGCGGATCCTCCTGCTGGTTCCCTTCCTCTGCTTCTTCGAATTCCAGCAACGTGATCTCTTCCTCCGATCCTAGATGCATGAGTATGGCATAAGTATTACGAATGCATATATGTTAACAAGTGCATCATGTTTATTGAGTAGGTGCATATCTCTTCTCGATTATTACTTAACTACTTCTACAATGCATCGACTATGCCACAAATAGTAGCTACTTGTTTCACTCATAACTGGAGTTCTACTAATCCAAAAAACAGTGATCTTGGACTTTCTGGAAAGCTTATCAAATTCTCTAAAACTTTGTTATTAACTATTTTTACAGTACACATCAGTTTCAACATGCAACTCATCAAACTCTAGAATCAGTCCGGAAACTATTTTATATGCAATATAAAGTAATAATACTTCTACTTCATGTAAGCATTCAAAATTTGACAACATAGAATCTACCAACAGTTTAAGCATACCAAATATATTTAAGATAATATAATGATGAAGCCCAAACTATTTATTTAATTGCCTTTATTATTTTATTTAGATATCTAGGTTAAATAATAAAAATATATCAGATATACTTCATAAATTCTCAAAAATTTACAGTGCCTTACTAATGCTATCAAAGGACTACTATAAAAATTTCATGTCATTTTACTAAGTAGAACATCCTATACAAAAATGACAAGGAAGCAAGGCTTGAAATAGCATAAATGGAAAATCTTATTGAAAAGTGTCAAGCAACAGATTTCCTATTTTTCTTAGCATCCATATGGTACTAGGATTACCTCCAACAAATTTCATGAATTTTGGACTCACAGATAATTTATAAAAATTCATGCAAGGATTAACTATTCATAAAAGAAAAATCTATAACTATAAATCTACACATGCACTGGTCCTCAAATATTTACCAGAGCTCATATATGCTAAGACTAGGTTACCACAAAAATTTCATAATTTTTGGAGCATAGGAACTCTAGATATAAAATAAACAAATTTGAATGCATTCAAAAGCACATTTCAAATCCCTATTTAAATCTCCAAAACTTTCTACTGTAAATGTTAAAAACATATTTTTTCCTAAATACTGCACTTCCTAAGGAACACTCACAAATTTATTTTACAATTTTTGGAGCCAGCAAACTGAAGATACAAAAATTACAAAACATATGAAATCTGCATTCAAACTGAACTAGATTTAAAACATGGAGTCGCTGACCGGTGGGACCTACGCGTCAGTTGGACCCACATGTCATCGAGACGGAAACAGAGCCGGTGGCGCCTCTCTACGGACGTGGCCAGAGCTCGTCGACGGCGAGGTTGCCGGCGGTGACATCTTCACCAGACCTTCTACTCGACCTAGCGCATCTAATGAGCCACTTGGCCGGCCCTATTGTCGACTCTAGTGATGACGACGGTGGCCATGGCGGAGCGGCGGGGCTGGACTACGGCGGTACGCCGGTAGAGGCCACGGCGAAGCGAAAAAGGGCGCGGACGAGTATCCCGGGGCTCAGGCGAACCTAACGCGCACGGCTACACAGTCTATGGTGGAGGGACGTGCCCCAGCCACGGTGATGGGCGCGGCGAGGAAGCTCCGGCGAGCTTGCGCACGACGCTGGCGCTTACCGAATGCTGTCAGCGGGCACGGGAGGAGGCAGGGGGTTGCTGCGGTGGCGATGGAGTGCTGTGGTGGTGATGGAGTGGCTAGGCACGAGCTTGAGCACGGCTATGGCGACAGCGGAGCTATGGGAGCTCGGCTGCTGCTGCGGCGAGGAAGAGAGACCAGGAAAAGCGAAATGAGGGCGCGGGATGGCTTGGGCAGACGCTGGCGGGGTTAAGGCCACGCCCAGGCGCGTCGTGGCCTGCGCGATCAGGGCGTTGGCGACGTGCGGCCGTCGCCGCGGACACACGGCGTTCGTGCTCTGGCGCCGGTCGGCCACTGAACGGCTTCGATTCAGTTCGTCAGTCGCGACATGCCGAGCCTGACGACGTGTTTTGCAATTGAATTAACTCCCTAAGCAAAGCGATTCAGTGAATTCATTCAGAACAAAAGTCATAGTCCTAAGTACCATCTCCAAATATTGTTCAATGATCTCGTGCTAATTCGCAACATAAACTGAGTTATAACGTACCAAAGGTCAGGGTGACAGCACTGTCAGGGCATGACTCAACAAAAACGACTAAGTGTTGCCAAGGTTGATTTTTCTGATTTTTGTGGGACCTATTCAAGCATGCTAGGAGCTAAATCAGTCCATGACCTAAAAATAAAAGTTGTTTCTTATGTCAAACACTACAACTTTGCTTTAGTGAACTCCTCCATGCAAGGTCTCTAGCACCTAGTTCAACTTTAGTCAAACATGTCACTTTGAAATTATGATACATACTCAAACCATGACTAAATGACCAAATTAGCCCTAGCCCTAAATACCAAAGTTGTTCATAATGATATCCTAAGCATGTTTAAGCAATTTGCAAGGTCATTCAATCATTTTATGTAGTAGTCACTCATAGAGCTAGTTAGGGCAATCACAGGAAACATGCCTTAAAGGCTTGATTAAGAAAAGTGACTTTCATGAACAATGTTCTAATTGCTAACCCAAGTGTGGTTACATGTTTTTGTGACTCACTTCTACCAAGTATATGTTTTCATTCATGATCATTTGCAGATACACATGGAGACATGAAATAATGAGAAAGGTTGCATATGATAATGAAACATGCGATAATAAGCAAATGTTGCAGATGTTTCAATCAAATGTTTCAATTGTAAATGCTTGTTTATGATTGCGTGATGATCATGCTCATGTTATGCAAGTCAAGTTATGCAAGGCTAACACCCGAGGTGTTACATGCGACGTCGAGGCCCGTGAACTCAGAAGAAAGAATGATGACTGCCCCCATCCAGGAGTCCTCGAGTGTTCGGCGAACAGAGGACGAGCCAGCCGCCGCTCCCAGCAGACCTGGCGATGGTGAATCGTTGGCGCACACGATGGGTGCGTCGGCGACCGCAACCGCGGCTACGACCGAAAAGGTCGTTACCGTGGAAACAGAAACTACGGCTGCTGTTGATGCGCTGGAGGTTACAGACGCCACCCCGTCAACTGCTGAGGAGCAAACGTCGTCACCCGTAGGGGTGCCAGGAGTGGTCGGAGCAGCGGTCCGACCACGGAGCCCCCTGAAGGTGCCTCAAGCAACGATGGAGGAGGACGAGGTCGTGGAGATCGAGCGCGCCGCGCCTGAGCCCCAGTCCGTCTGGATTCTCCGGAAACGCGGGGAAGAGGTGGTAGTCGTCGAAGAAGAAAACACCACCAGAGAGATAAAGACGTTGAAATCCGCCGTCGTCGGAGTTATGACTCAAATCGAGGTGAGTGCTATGCCAATAACACCGATAAATGTTGTCGGAAGATCAAGGTTTATCTTTTGCACTGTTAATCCGCAGGGGATAGCTCAGATAGCTGAACAACTGCACCAACTGATAAAGAGGATGGAGCCCCTCGCCGAGGAAAATAAGATACTCCGGGAGGCTTTAAGTCTTTCGGAAAAAAGTATTCAGAGGGCCCAGCGGGAGCGGGACCTTGCAGAGTCGAATTCGCGGGACCTTGAACATCAAAATGGGGTTCTGTCCGAGCGACTAACGGCGTTGTCCGAGCAACTGAAGAAGACATCCGAGGAGCTGGCAATTACATCCAAGGAACTTAAGAAGATGTCCGAGCAGTTGAGCAAGAAAAACGTAGAACTCGATAGTAAAACTGAACAGCTCGACCGGAAGTGCCAGCAGTTGGAAGATGCATCCAAGCTGAAATCGGGTATTCTTTTTCACATAACGTGCTTTGCAGTAAGTGGCCGTATTTTTTGTGTCTTATCTTTTGTGCTGGCAGAGCAAGATGTAGAACTCAACCGGCATCGCCAGACCGTCGAACAAATCCGACAAGAGAAAATGAAGGAGTCGGATCGAGCCAACAAACTGGCTGAAGAATTGAAAGGTAAGCTTCCCCTGATCGGAAGTGACGCCGTAATTCTTTTTTTACCATGACGAACCATTGTAATTCTTGCAGATTATCGACATAAAACCAAGGCACAGTTCGATGTGCTGGTGCAAGAGGCCAAAGTCCAGAAGGACAACTTCAACACTATAACTGCCGCAATAAAACCAGTGCTGGACTGCGTTGACGTTGAACCGGCACCCCGTCCTAATGGTAGGCAGCAAGGGCCAGACACCATCGTTCAGAGATGCAAGGCAGCGTGGGAAAACTTCAAAAACTTCAACCGCGACGCCGTTTTGACCGCCGCTACTCATGTCCTTGCGGTGGTTCGGTCCCATTATCCGTCCGTCGACATCCAGTCGATAGGTGGTGGGTTTGCCGATGGGCTGAGCGACGCACAGACCCAGCAGCTAGAGGATGACGTTGAGGATGTGGCGAAAGTGCTTGTCGGCGATATAGACTTGTTTGGCGAAACCGAAGCTACTGGCAAAGCTTAAAGAACTGCTCGGATATTACCTCCTGTATTACATGATTTATCTGGCTAAGAAGAATCTATGTACTATGGACCCAATGCACTTTTTCCCAATATAAGCTGTGTTCGATCTTTTAGTTTTCACTGAACTGAATGCCTTAGTTAGGTCGTGATCCATAACGCATAACGCGGAGCCCATGCGTATGTTGGAGAAATAGGCGTTGTCATAAGACCGTGTCCTGCCGGCCAACATGCTGAGCACCGAGCTCATGGTACGTTTGGTGGGGTGTTAGAGCCTTGTTGTCCTCCAGAATTGCTATTGCGAAAAAACGTTCTGCCCAGCAGCCAACGTGAATAACATGGCGAGAGAAATGGCTAAAGCGGCGTCCAAGCGGTTAGTTCATAACTAAAATCTAGGCCTTGACTAGCCCATAGTCCATAATGTTGAGCGTGGAGGCGCTGACACGTGTAGGACGAACAGGCATGGCCAAGGAACCGCAACCGACCAACCGTAACGCAGAGGGCGGAGCCCCTAGGCACGTGTAGGATGTAGTCGGGGACTGGGTCGTTTCCATAGAAAACAGAAAGAAAAAAGGTGTGATGTTTGACGATCGGCGGGCTATGTTGCAAAAATTGAAAGTGCAACACCGTCGTTGTTTTTGTAGGAAAACCTACGCGTCCCGGAGGAAGCATAGTAGGCGATTTTTGGAAAATCGTGTTCGGTGATTGGGAGTTAATGTGTTCGGCGAATTGGAGAAATCGTGCTCGGTGATTTGGAGAAATCGTGCTTGGCGATTTTTTGAGAAATCGTGCTCGGCGATTTGGAGAAATAGTGCTCGGCGATTTGGAGGAATCGTGCTCGGCGATTTGGAGGAATCGTGCTCGGCGATTTGGAGGAATCATGCTCAGCGATTTGGAGGAATCGTGCTCGGTGATTTGGAGAAATCGTGCTCGGCGATTTGGAGAAATTGTGCTTGGTGATTTGGAGGTATTAGTCGAGCGTATTGGAGGCCATCACGGTGTGGCTTACATTTCGCTAACGGTAGTTGAAGCTTATGATGAAGGAAAAATGTAGAGAAATTATGGAGACCAGAACTTTATTAACATTAAAGTAAAGAATACATATCTATGTTATTTCAGGGGAAGAAACGTATAAGGTGCTCTATGTGCCAGGAGTTGGGAACATCGAGTCCATCTAGGTCGCATAAACGATAAGACCCTAGTCGAGTAACACCTTTTACGATGTAAGGGCCCTCCCATGGTGAAGACAGCTTGTGAAGCCCTTCGGTTTTTTTTTGTTTCCGACGCAAGACGAGGTCGCCGATCGCGAACAAACGACTTTTGACGTTACGGTTGTAATACCTCCGTAGACCTTCGAGGTACTTGGTTGTGCGAACACAAGTAATCACACGTTCTTCCTCGACCCAATCAATGTCCTCTGTCCGAACAGCTGCGGCTTGGTCTTCATCATAGTTTTCTACTCTGGGTGCTCGGAATGCAATATCCACTGGAAGTATGGCCTCTGAGCCATAGACCATAAAATATGGAGATACGCCGGTACTGCGACTAGCTTGAGTGCGCAGTCCCTAGACCACAGCTGGTAGTTCTTTGAGCCACCTCCCTGGGTGCTTTTCTTCTTTCTGATAGAGCCTTTTCTTGAGGGCGTCGAGGATCATACCGTTAGCTCGCTCGACCTGACCGTTAGCTCTAGGATGAGCAACAGAAACGTATTTAACAGAGATGCACCTGTCCTCGCAGAAGTCCCAAAAATGATGGCCGGTAAAAGTTGTCCTGAGGTCGGTGATGATGCTGTTCGGGAGACCGAATCTGTGTACGATGTCTTCAAAGAGCTCGACTGCTTTCTTAGCAGTAGCTGCGATGAGTGGTTTGTACTCGATCCACTTGGAGAACTTATCGATGGCGACGTACATGTACCGGAAACCTCCTAGCGCAGGTTTGAAAGGCCCGATCATATCCAGTCCCCAGCATGCGAATGGCCAGGAAGATGGAATGGTTTGTAATTCTTATGCCGGCACATGTATTTGCTTGGCGAAAAATTGACATCCCTCACATCGTCGAACGAGATCTTCTGCATCGGTAATGGCCGTGGGCCAGTAGAAACCTGCTCGGAAAGCTTTGCCGACCAGTGTTCTCGAAGCCGCATGATGGCCACAGGAGCCAGAGTGAATTTTAGAAAGTAGCTTCACACCATCGTCTTAGATGATGCATTTCTGCAGTATCCCTTCCTTGGCACTTTTCCTCATCAGGATACCATCCACCAACACGTAGTGCTTACTTCGGCGAATTAGTCATTCGGTTTCAATTTTGTCGGCGGGTACTTCGCCGTTGGAGAGGTACTTGATGAATTGTTCCCTCCAATCGGTGATCTACGAAGGTATCGTGAGCACCAACTGCTCGGCAGGGGGTACTTCTACAACTTCCGTGTCTTCCTTAATTAATGGTGTCAAGAGGTCCTGAACGAAGATCCCCACTGGGGCCGTGGTACGAGAAGATCCTATCTTCGATAGTTGGTCGGTGATTTGGTTTTGATCCCGTACCACGTGGTGATACTCAATGCCGTAGAATTTTCCTTCAAGCTTCCTGATTTCAGCGCAGTAAGCATCCATCTTCTCACTGGAACAGGACCAATCTTTATTGAGTTGATTGATAACTAGCGCGGAATCCCCGTATACCATAAGGCGTTTGACGCCGAGCTCAACGGCTATACGGAGGCCGTGGAGACATGCTTCGCATTCCGCGGCATTGTTAGAGACCGGGAAATGTATGTGAAGAACGTATCGGAGTTTATCCTTCGTCGGTGTGATGAACAAAATGCCCGCACCGGCCCCATGAATGTTAAGGGCGCCGTCGAAGTACATCACCCAGTGCTCGGGGCAAGTGGTGGCGACGGGTTCTTGGATTTCGGTCCACTCAGCGATGAAATCGGCTAGCGCCTACGACTTTACGGTCGGCCTGCTTCTGAAGTCGATGGAGTAGGTGCCGAGCTCAATAGCCCACTTGATGATACGACCATTGGCCTCTTTATTTCGGAGAATGTCTCCCAGAGGGAACTCGGCGACCACAGCGATCTTGTAGTATTCGAAGTAATGTCGAAGCTTGCGTGAGGTGATTAAAATTGCATATAACAGCTTTTGCACCTGAGGATAACGAGTTTTGGGCTCATTAAGTACCTCGCTGATGAAATAGACCAGACGCTGTACCTTGTAGGCGTGTCTAGTTTCCTCGTGTTCGACGACAATAGCCGTACTGACAACTCGAGAAGTGGCGACGATGTAAACCAGCAGAGTTTCATCTGGTCGTGGCGCTATCATGATTGGAGGTTTTGTTAAAAACAATTTGAGCTGCTCAAAAGCTGTGTCTGCCTCCTCCGACCAAGAAAAGAGCTCGAAGCCTTGAGGAGCTTGAAGAAAGGCAGCCCTTTTTCACCGAGGCGCAAGATAAATCGGCTTAACACAACCATGCAGCCTGTGAGCTTATGTATATCCTTGACACACGTCGGCCGTTTCATGTTGGTGATGGCGGAGACTTTGTCGGGGTTTGGTTCGATGCCCCGAGCGCTGACGATGTAGCTGAGCAGGATACCGGATGGAACTCCAAAGATGCACTTTGAAGGGTTCAGCTTCCATCGGTATTTGCTTAGGTTGGAGAAAGTTTCTTCAAGGTCGGAAATAAGATTGTCGACGGTTCTAGTCTTGACGACCACGTCGTCGATGTAGGCTTCGATGTTGCGGCCGATCTGTTGGTCGAGGCATGTCTGGATAGCCCTTTGGTAGGTCGTGCCGGCGTTCTTTAGTCCGAAGGACATAGTGGTGTAACAATATGCACCGAAAGGCGTGATGAACGATGTTTTAACCTGGTCTTCCTCCTTGAGGGAGATCTGATGATAGCCTGAGTAACAGTCGAGAAAGGAGAGCAACTCGCAGCCGGCGGTGGAGTCGACAACCTCGTCTATCCGAGGCAAGCCGAGGGGGTCTTTAGGGCAGTGTTTGTTAAGATTAGTATAATCAACACACATTCTCCATTCTTTATTCTTTTTCATAACAAGAACAGGATTAGCTAGCCAATCTGGATGATACACTTCTTTTATAAATCCGGCAGCTAAAAGCCGTTTTATTTCTACCCTAATTGCCTCCTTTTTGTCCGGCGTGAATCGTCGAAGTTTCTGCTTGATCGGCTTAGCGGTCGGCGAGACATTCAAGGAGTGCTCGATCTTCTCCCGTGGTACCCTCAGCATGTCTATAGGTTTCCAAGCAAACACATCGGCATTGGCACGTAGGAAGGAGATGAGCGCGCTTTCCTATGTGGGGTCAAGGTGAGCCCCAATTTTCACCGTCTTGGAAGGGTCGTCGAGGCCGAGGTCGATCTCCTTGACTTCCTTGGACTTGGCGGAGGCCCGGGGAGGCTCTAGGATCTCCATGTCGTCAGCAGATGCGGTCTTGGCTTCGGCGACCATGCTGGCCATCTAGATGGAGAGGTCGGTGGCTTCGGCGAGGGCAAGACTTTCCGTCTCGCAGGCGTAGGCGACGGAGAGGTTGGCCCGCAGAGACAGGACTCTAGCAGGCGAAGGCATCTTCAACACCAGATACGCATAGTGCAGAACGGCCATGAACTTGGTCAGAACCGGGCGCCCTAGTATGGCGTGGTAGGCGGTGTCGAAGTCGGCGACATAAAAGTTGATATGCTCCACTCTGTAGTTGGTTGCCGTGCCGAACTATACTGGTAGGGTAATTTCCCCTAGTGGTCTAGATGCCCTGCCAGGCACCACACCCCAAAAGGAGGAGTCTGAAGGTGTGAGGTCTGTTGTCCTGAGTCCGAGCTCCCTTAGGGCCCCGGCGAAGAGTAGATTCAAAGCGCTCCCACCGTCGATGAGGACTTTCCTAAAGAGCACCTTCTAAACAGTCGCGTCAAGGATGAGGGGAAAACGCCCTGTGTAGGGTATGTCTGCCCACTGGTCGGCCCTGCTGAAGGTGATGGAGATTTCAGACCACGAGCGATAGCTGGGGTTGGCGGTAGTTTCTTCTGAAGCTATGCCGAGCACTCGTCGGGCGGCGAGCTTCCGTTCCCTTCTACTTTCGTTGGAGGCGAGACCCCCGAAGATGGTGGCGACCACCTTGTCGTGGTCCTGGAAGGTGTTATTATTATCCCCTGGTGGTCGGCGTCCTCCATTCCCACCATTGTCGTCGTTGTACTTTTTCTCCTAGAATTCCTTAGCCAAACCAAGGCAATCTTTCATCTTGTGTTTGGAGTTCTTGTGCAGGGGGCATGGACCATCTAGGATCTTCTTGTACTGCTCGTCGTAGTTACACTTTATGTGCGGCTCATTGATGTTGGCGACAAAGTGATCTAGTCAGCGGCGGCGATTCTGACCAGGTTTGAATCCATCTAGCCGATCACGTCCGCTGTCCTGGTGGAAACTATGGTCGTCGTAGCGGCGATCGTTGTACTGTCGATTGTCGTTGCGGTCGTCGTGGCGGCAAACGTTGTGCTGTCGGTCGTCGTTGCGATCGTCGTTGCGGTGAGACGGGCGATTAGTGCCCGTGTCTTCGTTAAAATGCACCTCCGCTTCCTCAGCGTCGGCGTACTGATTGGTGGTTGTGATCATCTCGCCGATGCCGGTGGGTGGCTTTCTATGGAACTTAGAATGGAGTTCTCGGTGATGAAGTCCTCGGACGAAGGCGGTGATGACTTCGGCCTCCGTGATGTTGGGAATAGAATTCCTCATCTCGGAGAAGCGTCTGATGTAGCTACGGAGTAGTTCGGACGGCTTTTGGTTGATGCGGTTGAGATCGTGCTTGGTGCCCGGCCGCCTGCATGTGGCCATGTAGTTGTCGGTGAAGACTCTCTTCAGATCTTCCCAAGAGCCGATGGAGTCCGGGGCGAGGCTTGTGAACCAGCTCATGGTGGCTGGCGTGAGCATGACAGGGAGATAGTTTGCCATGACGTTGGTGTCTCCTCCGGCGGCGCGGATGGCAGTGGCGTAAGCCTGCAGCCATTGAGTTGGGTTCATTCTTCCTTCGTAGGGTTCAACTCCGGTGATTTTGAAACCACGGGGCCACTAGAGTGTTCGGAGTGCCCTGGTGAACGCAGGGGGCCCTTCTGGGCTGCCGGGACCAGCATCGACAGTGTTGCTGGCGACGATCGGCTCCAGAGCTGAGTCCAGGTTGCCGTATTCCTGCTCGTACTCCTGGCGACGTCATACTTCATCTTCATGGCGCTCGAAATGTCATTGGTCGATATGCTGTTGTGCGTCCCAAAGATTGCTGAGGTGCACTCGGGCGTCCTGTTCGACCTCTTGGTCGTGTTGGCGATGATGCTCGGTGCGGTGGCCTCCAACTCCCCCCTGGGGAGGTGGTGACTGGTCGGCGAAGCGGCTTTGACTGGGGCGGCGATTGGATCTAGGATCAACTGATCGGCGGATCACGCTTGTGGAGCACGAAGGTCTCTAAACTTCTCGGATCTCGTTAACTTGACAGTGTGCCGCTTTAAGCATAGCGGCGACCTTGGCGAGCTCGGGCGTCTGCGGGAGGTGAGCGAGTTCATTGGCGGCCACGGCCAAATTAGCGCTCGGAGTCTTGAAAATGTCATGGCCATCAACGCAGAGGAATTCTTCATTGAGGTTGCGATGAAGGGGCCTTCCTTGTGAATCGAACTAGTTATCATGAGTAGCCTTGGCCATCGTGATGGCACGTTCGTTATCACGCCGTTGCGCACGGTTGGCGTTCCTGTTTTCACGGGCGGTGCGTTCCTCGTCTGTTTCGCCATTCTAGGGGGGCTGTCGATACTGACGTTGAAAATCGCGCCACCCCGGAAAGGCAGGAGAGGAGGTTGCTTAGTGAAGGTCTTGGCGAGGGGCTCGGTGGATCCTTGAGATTCGGAGTCTAGATTTTCCTCGAGGATAGTTTGGAGAGATGCTCTGAGATCCCGGCCGACGTGCAGCATGTTGACGGTTGGTGGAAATTGGTCGGCGAGCTGGTCGATGAACTTGCCCCTCAGGGCGTCCTAATATGTAGTTGCGGTGTTGGCGAGCCCGAAAGGCAGGGCGGCGGGCCCTGGAGTCTGCCGAGCATTGAACGTTGACAGATCAGGATCAGAGGGTGCTCGGTGCTGAACAAGGGTGTCCAGAGCCGACTCAGCAATGGAGAGGCAATCGGTGAGTTTCAGGTCGACCTGATCGATAGATTCGATCAGATCGTCGTTGTTGACTTGCCTCCTCTGGTAGCAAGGAAGCGAGCGGTGGGTGGCTGATGGAGCCGACCTCGAAAGTGGTTCCGAAATTGGATCTGCAGTTGCAGATGCGAGGGTGGTCGGTGCAGAGCCGATCTACACCGGCTCGAGAAGCTCTCCAACTCCATCGGTGTTGATGACCCATGTGATGGATCCGACCATGAAGATCTGGCCAGGCTGCGGGAGGGACGAAGAGCCTACGGAAAAAACCATCTTGTTCGACAAGGAAACAGCACGCACACCCCTACCTGGCGTGCCAACTGTCGACGGAATATCGCCGGCAGTCCACCGAGGGGCACCCCACGATGGTAGATTGATCGGTAGAGGAGCGTGTAATCGAGAACAAGAAGGCAACAGAGACACACGAGTTATACAGGTTCAGGCCGTCGGTACGACATAATACCTTACTCCTGTGGTCTGTTGGTTTGCATTAGCTATCGTATGATTTGCCGTGAATTCGTAGGGGGTCCCTGCCCGCCTTATATGGTCTGGGGGGCAAGGTTACAAGTCGGTTAGATCTGAGAGATAACCGGAAAGTAATAACAGATTACAAGAAACATGGGATCGTATATATCCTATCAGATCTCGTAACATCTTTAGGATATCCTCTCCGTGCCTTGCGGGGGTCGCCGAATAGAATCGTGCCCCGTAAGGCTCCTTCTTGCGGGCTGGACCGCCCCTGGAGGCATAGCCCATGTGACCTGCTGTGGGTATTCGGGGTTGTACCCCCCACAGTTACCTTTCTTTAAACTACTAAAGAAGACAGACAAGTTTGAGTGGATGGAAGAAGCCAATGAAGCTTTCAAGAAACTTAAGGCATACCTCACCTCCTCACCAGTCCTCACACCTCCAAAGAAAGACGAAGACATGATGCTATACATTGCAGCAACTTCTACTATGGTCAGCATGGCGATAGTAGTAGAAAGAGAAGAAGAAAGGCGTGTATATAAAGTACAATGGCCAGTATACTACATCAGCGAAGTACTGTCAGAATAAAAAATCCGGTACCCGCACATGCAAAAACTACTCTACGCCCTACTGATCACTTCACGCAAGCTTCGCCACTATTTTGAAAGCCACAAGATTACTGTGGTGACAGATTTCCCACTCGGAGACATCTTACACAACAGAGACGCAACAGGGCGCATATCTAAGTGGGCAGTTGAACTCGGTGCTCTCAACATCGATTTTAACCCACAGAAAGCAATTAAATCTCAAGCCCTTGCCAATTTTATTGCCGAGTGGACAGAGATTCAACAACCTATATCAAATACAATCCTTGACCACTAGAAGATGTACTTTGATGGATCACTCAAGCTAGGCAGAGCCGGTGTAGGTGTTCTACTAATTTCTCCAGATGGAAAACAACTCAAGTATGTCCTTCAGATATTATGGCAAGCTACCAACAATGAAGCAGAGTACGAAGCTCTCATCCACGGGCTATGAGTGGCAATTACCCTCAGAATCAAGCGATTACTCGTATACGGTGATTCGGCAGTAGTCATCAACCAAGTCAACAAAGGTTGGGATTGCACCAAAGAAAACATGGGTGCTTACTGCACCGAAATCCGAAAACTCAAAAAACATTTCCAAGGATTAGAAATTCTACACGTCCTGCGCGATTCTAATATTGCGGCAGACATCCTCACCAAGCTTGGATCAGGCAGGGCAAAGGTCCCACCCAGTGTATTCATAGAGGAGCTATCAGCTCCCTCTATCAAACAACTCGATGAGATAACCATTGAAATCTTAGCCAAAGACAACCAGATCTTGGTAATCACCATTTCATGGACCTAGGTTTTTATTGATTACATCAAAGAGAATAAGTTGCCAGCAGAAAAATAGGAATCTACCCGATTTGTTCGCAGAAGCAAGAATTACGTCCTAGTAGGAGATAAGCTCTACAGAAGAGCCACATCATCAGGAGTACTCCTAAAATGCATCTCATTTGAAGAAGGCAAACAAATCCTTGATGAAATACACTTAGGTTGCTGTGGAAACCACGCCGCTTCAAGAACACTAGTCGGTAAAGCATTTCGCACCGGTTTCTACTGGCCAACCGCTTTGAAAGACACAGAAGAACTCGTCAAAAGATGCAAAAGTTGTCAGATGTTCGCAAGACAGGCTCATGTGCCAGCCCACAACCTCATCTGCATACCACCTGCTTGGCCCTTCTCCTGCTAGGGGCTGGATCAAGTAGGACCTCTCAAGAAAGCAAAAGGCAGCTTCGAGTACATCTTCGTGGTAATCGACAAGTTCACCAAACTGATTGAATTCAAACCACTAGCAAAATACAGCGCAGCCAAAGCAGTCGAGTTCATCCAAGACATTATGCACCGCTTCGGCATGCCCAATCGAATCATCATGGATTTGGGTTCTCCCTTCACGGCCACAGAATTCCAAAGTTGGGCACAGGATTGTGGCTTCAGCATAGATTACGCATCAGTCGCATATCTAGAAGCCAACGGACAGGTAGAAAGGGATAATGGACTCATACTAGCCGGATTGAAACCAAGACTATATGAAGAACTAGTAGACTATGGATCAAAATGGATTGAAGAATTACCCAAAGTTGTATGGGGGCTACGGACTCAAATAAGCAGAGCCACCGGATACTCACCTTTCTTCCTAGTGTACGAATCAGAAGTCGTACTACCCGCAGACTTGATCTGGACGTCACCAAGGATAGAGCAATACAACGAAGGAGAAGCAGAACACACCCGAAGATTAGAACTCGATAGTACAGAAGAAGTCAGAGTAAACGCTACCCTGCAATCAGCAAGATACCTCCAAGGACTAAGGCGCCACTACAACAAGAATACCTAGTCTTAATCATTACAAGTTGGAGACCTAGTACTAAGAAGAATACAAAAAACCGACAGACGCCACAAACTACTCAGTCCATGGGAAGGTCCTTTTATCGTCACAAAAGTCATCGGACCAGGCACATACAAGCTCATAACTGAAGATGGAAAAGAAGTCAACAATACATGGCACATCAGTCAGCTACGAAGATTCTATGCATGAAAACAACTCAAGGGAACATATGTATACAAGACACAAGAGATCAACGTTCATGATCAACAAAGATAGTGCTCACCAAAAACATATGTGTCATTGTGACGCATCAATACTCATGATCAATAAAGATGATTCTCTCTCGACAAACATATGTCTCATCATGGCTTTCCCCGAGTTATTTCTTAAATGCAAAATGGCTGAAAAGACGCCTGAGCATCCCGGTCGAGAGCAAAATAGCTGAAAAGATGCTTGAGCCCGCCGATGAGGGTAGCTAACAAGCTAAAACCCGAAATAAAAAGCAAAATGGATGAAAAGACACCTGAGCATCCCGGCCGAGAGCAAAATAGCTAAAAAGACGCTTGAGCCCGCCGATGAGGGTAGCTAACAAGCTAAAACCCAAAATAAAAAAGCAAAATGGCTGAAAAGACGCCTGAGCATCCCGGCCGAGAGCAAAATAGCTGAAAAGACGCTTGAGCCCACTGATGAGGGTAGCTAACAAGCTAAAACCCGAAATAAAAAGCAAAATGGCTAAAAAGACGCCTGAGCATCCCGACCGAGAGCAAAATAGCTGAAAAGACGCTTGAGCCCGCCGATGAGGGTAGCTAACAAGCTAACACCCGAAATAAAAAGCAAAATGGCTAAAAAGACGCCTGAGCATCCCGGCCGAGAGCAAAATAGCTGAAAAGACGCTTGAGCCCGCCGACGAGGGTAGCTAACAAGCTAACACCCAAAATAAAAAGCAAAATGGCTGAAAATACGCCTGAGCATCCCGGCCGAAGCAAAATAGCTGAAAAGATGCTTGAGCCCACCGAAGAGGGTAGCTAACAAGCTAACACCCGAAACAAAAAGCAAAACGATTGAAACTAAGCCTGAGCATAGACCACAGCAATTTTAAGACAAGACCCTCCAGCTACTTGTTCCAAATAGCAAGAGGCTCAGGGGCTACACTGGAGATACCCAAGAACACAAAGATCTACATATAACGAGTTGTTTACATGGCACAAAAGAAGGCCAGACAAGCACTCGACAGATCAAGAAAGGTTGTCAACACTAGGATCTATATATAACAAGTTGTTTACTTGGGATAGAAAAGTACTCGACACATCAAGAAAGTTTGTCAAGATAGCGCGTAGAATTGTTTACAAGGCAAAGACGAAAGCAAGACAAAGTACTCGGCAATTCAAGAAACTCTGACCAATTGGACAAATCATCCAAGGAATAAACAAGGCATCCAGGCAAAGAAGACATCAACAAAAAATCTTCATTCAAAAAGAAGTATAATGTCATATTACAAGGCACGGGCATAAAGGTCAAATACATCAAGCCTCATCATCAGGAGAAGAGATAACAATATTAAGATTATCTATAATTCTACTAGCTAAGTCTTCGACCTCAGGCTCCATCCTCTCAATGGCATCAATGTATTCTTGACTATCGGCTTCCTCTGCTATCTTGGACAAAGGCGTCGTTGGAGCAAGAACCCGGACCTAGGCCAGGACATTCTTGGTACATAGTTGAGCGCACCTCTTCATGAACTCTTGGAAACAAGTCGGAATTCAAGGAATTAACTGAGCCCAAGATTTCCCATCATCCGCTGGAGTCTGGAGAACATCGGCTACTGAACGAAAGGACTTCCATAAAGCGTTCCAGTTATCAGTAGCCGTTGTCAACCTACCGGTCAAGTCTTGAATAGTCTTTTGGGCCTGCATAAGATCCCTATCAGCTCCACGCCTAATCAACTTAGCAAGCGCGAGTTCTTCTTCAGCTCGAGTAATTACCTCCTCAGCTTTGTTGTGGTTAGTGCAGATGAGTGTCTTCATCTCTTTGATACCCTCCGAGAGCTTCTGCTTTTCAACTCGGAGAGCTAGGTGAAGCAACGAAAACAAGTCAGCAAAAAAGGAAGTCAAAATGCAAAAGGAAACAAGCAGAACCCGCAATACCTTTGCACTCGTTCTTCATGGACTCCACCGCAGCATCCTTCTGCTTCTCCACCTCTACCACCTGGGCACGAAGAGCCTTCTCCTCCTTTTGGTGCATTTGGCGCTCAGTCTCCAACTCGGCCCAAAGGAGGTCAAGATCGGCTTTCAGGGCGCATACCTCGGAAGACAACTTTTTCTTGTTTTCAGACGAGAAAAAGAAGCCAGTATGATCATGAGACAAGGACTGAGCAAAAAGAGACAAAGAAAAACAAGACATAAGGACAGAAGAAAAACGAGCATCCAAAGAAGGAACGACAGAAAAACTTACCTGGAGCTTTTCTCCAAAAGAAGTCATAAGGGTCGATAAACTTCCCCAAGCAGCAGTTAACTCCGATAGTCGATGAGTGGCATCAAACTGATGCACCACATCATCAGCAAAAGGCGGACCACCAGAGGCAAGAGAAGGAGAAGGAGAAGTCAGCTGAGGCGAAGAAGGCACGAGCAGAGCAATGTCCTGGGAAGCCAAGGCTAATCCCTCAGATGAACCCGCCACCATGGCCACGGTCACTTCGGGAGCTGGTAAATCAGCAGCTGCGGACTCCATCCCCCTCACAGCCACCTTGGCGCCTGTGCGTTCCGAGCCCTGAGACTTAGCATGCAAGGGTGCACTAGAGGTTTGACAAGAAGTCAACTGGAGGGCCAGGGAAGATGAAGGACTGAAAGATGACAAGAGAACCCGTCAAAAAAAGAATAAGAAAAAAGTAAGCAAAGAGATGAAACCAGAATCCACTCACCCAGCTATCTTCTTTTTCGTAAAACAAAAAGAAGACCTCGCAGGGGGAACCACGGCAGCAAAAACGTCCCCGCCACTCGGGGGCAGGAGCGGCGTAGCCGATACTGGAGCCCTGGAAGAACTAGATACCAGAGCTATGAAAGAACTCGGCACCGGAGCTATAGAAGAACCCGGTGCAGGAGCCTCAGAAGAACTCATATCCAACGACCGCTTACTATAAAAAAGGCCAAGACCAAAGTCAAAACAAAAAGGAGGAATTCAGCAGCAAGAAAATAAGAAAGCAACTCACCGCCGCATGAGAAGGGGTACATCATCGTCCTCTTCTCCCTCAGTCTCGACCAAGGCCACCAAGGCACCAGCTAAAAAAGAACAAAAGTACTCGGTTCAGGATAAAAACAAGAAGACAAAGGAACATACTGTATTAATATGCTCACCTAAGAGCATACTAGCTACAACTAGAGTACCTAGACGAGTACTTGGCTGGCAAGACTTCTTGGAAGCAGGTAAACTAGATGAAGAACCATCCACTCACCCCCTCTTCGAGACACTACGAGGACCTCGAGGGACTGGACGAGGAACATATTCTTCATATACATCAACAACTCCAGAAGAAACTCCAGGAAACACTGTGGTGATTGGGAACTTACTGGTTACAGAAGCCCCAGCAAGGTTCTCCCCAGTATTCACCACGGCAGGGAGGATATCAAGAGGGATCGGGTCAACAAAGTTGTGCCCCAATTCCTACGAAAAGAATAAAACAACAAGACAAGGAAAATTAAGCAAAAATGGATACAGCAAAAGAAATACAGAAAGTACCCGCACGAAGAGAAAACGGCTTACAGCTGGAGGCGGGTTGTTGGCAGAGAACTCAGAGATAGTAAGCGGGACAATGCTTGCTCCTTTCAGCATCTTCTGGAGACGCTCGAGAACCTCCTTGTTGGTCAACTCAAGAGCAAGGACCATTCGCGAAGGATCCTCAACACTAGAGTACTCGAAGCCAAAGTTCTCTCGCTCCTTCAGAGGCTGGACGCGATGGCGAAGAAAACTTGAGACGATTCCGAAACCGGTCAAGCCCTGCTGCTTCAGAGTGCTTATTCGCTCAAGGAATGGCTGGATCGCCTGGAGCTCGACTGGAGTCAGGGAGTTCTTTTCCCACCGGTCGTTAACCGAGGGACCAGATCCAGAATGCATGGCAAGAGAAGGAATCAAATTGGTGACATAGAACCAATCAGCACGCCAATCCCTCATAGAATCAACTAGGTTATAGTCAAAGAACTTGCTTTTCAGACCCTGGCAAAACTGAATCCCACAGCCGCCAAGAACGTTGGTATCTTCACGGTGGGGTTGAGGCTTCAAACGAAAGAAGTGATGGAAAAGAGAAAGGGAAGCAGAAATTCCAAGGAAAGCTTCATAGAGATATACGAAAACAGAAAGATGGAGGATGGCATTGGAAGTTAGATGGTTCAAACTAACCCCAAAATAACCAAGAAATTAATGAAGGAAGGTGGAAGCAGGAAGGCAAAGATCGGCATGGACAAAGGAGACAAAAAGGATAATCTCACCAGGACCTGGGGCAGGGACCCGATGCTCGCCTAGAACTCTCTATTCAGCAATGCCCTTGCTCTAGATCAAACCATCGCTGGTGAGCTCGCAAAGCTGGTCTTCAGTTGTTGTCGGAGACGGCCAAGCTTTCTAGGCAGCCCTCATGGCCACGAACTCCTGGTTCTCGATCACGAAAAGAGACGACTCCTCGTCCACGAAAGTTCCCTGAGACTTGGTCACAGCCTTCTTCCTACCCATGTACTAATGGAGGCAAGAAGGAACTAGTGGAAGAGAAGGCTTGGATGGCGACGCTAAGATGGCAGCAGCAATGGCGACGGTGGATTTCTAAAATCTAGGGTTTTCAAGGCAAGAGAAGGGCAGTAAAGAAAAAGAAGATGAAGGGTCTTTAAATAGATTTTACAGCGATGAAAACAGCCCACCGGGCCCGTTAAAGCACCGTGTGAGAACGCAATGGTCCATTTAACGACACAGCTAAAATGACGGAGGGCACAAATCCACACAACGGTACAATTCAACGGGTAGATTTCAGACTTATCCATCAAGCACTATGGCGGAGTTATCAGATTACTACAAAAAACAACCCGTCAACCATGAAGAAAAGAAGGGCTACCTCACAAGGAACATAAGAACTCAGTTCTTACGAAAAGAACTCGGGAATCTCATAAACAACTAGGACCACAACAGAAAAATAAATGACAACTCAGAAGACAAGATCCTTTCCATTATAAGCGACTTCAAAAATAGAAGATTGCAAATCTTACAAGACCCAACGAACTCGGTACCACGAAAAGCAAAGTAGCAAAGAGGAACCCAGACACGGCTAGGCTCTGGAACGACTACGTGTCCCAAATTGCTACTCGGAAGGACAAACCGCCCTCGGCTACACTGTTTTCTTCAAAGGACGGACGCAGTGCACCCAAGGCGGAAATCAGCAGAACAGCGGGACAACATGGAGCAGAGAAGGTCGGCAGGCATCTGTCTACCCAAGTCTGATGTGATGCTAGATATGGTGTTGATCTGCACCGGACAGTCTCAAGACAAGCGGTGAGGATCAACCCAGAATTGCCAGATGAAGGAACGAAGCCCCCATCACAAGACTTCCTCCAACTACTGCCATGTACATCCTGGTACATTGCTGCTGTGGGATTAGCCTACCTCTAATCCCTATCACAAGACTTCCTCCAGCTATGACAAGACACACAGGAACTACAAAACACACCCGGGGGCTGCTCTACTTCATAAACTAACATATTCATAACTACGAAGGTTTCAACAGAATGTTCAATGGATGAAAACAAGCACTCCGAGAGGGTATTTATAGATCGAAGGAGCGGTGCACATGGACTAGGAGTACCAACAAAACAAGCCTAACAAAGGACATAGTGAAAAGACAGGACTCAATAATGAAAGACTCAAGCGAGAGGGAACAGTACTCAAAGACGAGCATATTCAGAAGAATATATCAACACAGTACAACCCATGAACAAAGGGCATTTACACTCAACCACCACCATACAACTACATCTGACAACAGCAGACTATCAGAGAATACGCCAAGACCCTGCATCCGAGTTCTTGCTGAACAAAACAACCCGGATATATGCTCGGGGGCTGCAAAAGGAAAGGTATACAGTTCTTTCGAACAACTCAGATTCAAGACCCTCCAACTAATTGTTCCAAATAGCAAGAGGCTCGGGGGCTACACTCAGTGAGTGCACTTTTTTCTTCAAAAAAGTGCACGTCACTCAGAACAATTCTTCAAGACAAACGACTTCAAGGCCACAAGATAAAAAGAATACAGACGACTTCAAGGCCAAAAGATAAAAAGAACCCGGACATAGCTATATCCGAGCTCTTTTCGATAAAAAGAACCCAAACATAGCTAAATCAGAGCTCTTTTCAACAAAGAAACCGGGTATATGCTCGGGAGCCTTTCAACGAAGAATCAGGGAGATTTCAAGAAAAGACCCTCAAGTTCCTTATGCCAAACAGCAAGAGGCTCGGGGGCTACATCCAAATGGGGGTACTTTTTTCTTTAAAAAGGTACACATCACGTGAAGATCTCACGAAGCGCTGCACGGTTTTGCTCAAGAAAGCACTCGGACGATGTTTGTTCCTGCTCGATAAGACTTGAAGGAACAAGACAAGGCTTCCGGAACTCAACCATGAAGTGCTCGGGGGCTTGTCGGTGCAGGACCCACGGGATACCCCGCAAGGAAGGGAGAAGAACTAGCCTAACTAGGATTCTTCCCCTGTAATCTTAGTAGTAGTATTATTCTGTAATCCTACTAGGAACTCTCATTGTAAACTAACTAAGACTCTGGCCTCCTGACTATATAAAGGAGGGCAGGGCTCCTTGAATCGGGAGTTCAGAGAACAATTGTACAACACAACACTTTACAATCAATCCAACGCAAAGGCTAACGCCGACTGGATGTAGGGCTATTACTCGATCAAAGATCGAGGGTCCGAACCAGGATAAATCGACTGTCTCTTGCGTTTACCGTTGAGTTCTGCATACGCTGAAGCCCGAACAATACTGCCTCGGGGACCCCCATGGCAGGCTATCGGTGGTCAAACATCGACACCAAGCCGTATGTAAGATCATGAAGAAACGAGCTCACAGAGGTGACCAGACGCTGGACTGGACGCTGGAGGAAAGTGACCGGACGCTCTGATCAAAAGGCTCGGCAATAGGCGTGACCGAACGCTGGACCGGACGCTGGTGGCAGATCGACCAGACGCAGGACAGCAGAGTCCGATCAAGTACAGAAAGGTTCCAGAGCGGCGAAAATGCGACCGGACGCGTTCGGTGGCATGTGACCAGATGCTCGCAGCGCCCGATCAGTGGATCGTGGCTCCAACGGTCGGGACGACCAGACGCGTCCGGTCAGGACATGATCAGCGTCCGCCTAGTAGCAGACAAGCGGGATTTCATCTCCAACGACTACTTTCTCAGTGGGGCTTATAAATACAACCCCAACCGACCAAATAAGAGTGTGGAGTTGAGGAAACATATCTAGGGTGTTGATACATCATTTTAGTGATCTTCACTTGCATAGTGCTTAATGTTTTATTAGGTGATTAGCGTAGGTGCTTTACGAAGTGCTTAGGTTGATTAGACCACCGTTTATGCGCTTGCTCTAGGTTTAAGCTTAGTGTTTAGTGAGGTTTGCATACCTCTTACCACTCGGTGCTTGCGTGCACCATTGTTGTACATCGGAGGGGCTTGTAGTCTTGCGAGATCACACCAACCGCGATTGTGGTGTGGCCGCCACCGTGTACCGGAGGGAACAAGGCCCGTGGCATTTCGGCCGGAAGCTTGATAGTGAAGACGGCGGGGAGCATCCGGGAGAGGCTTGCCGAAAGACACATCGGAGACCCACTTGCGTGTGGGGAAGGCTCGAGGCTATCCATAGAGTTACCCGATCGGAAGCTTGGCCCTTGCGAGGGATTCCTTATGAGGGGCTCCAACGAGGACTAGGGGGAAGCTTGCGTGCTTCTCGATGCCTCGGTAAAAATACCGGAGTCGTCGACGGGAGTTTGCATATCTCTACCTTGCTCTTTAGCTTCTGCATTTACATTGATTGTATTACTTCTTTTGTGGTAGAGATAGCAACACACTAGTAAAACCGTAGTTACACATTTAGATAGTTTATCTTTTGCATATGTTTTACTAAGGTTAGAAAAAGAGGTCATAGTTTAGAATTAGAATTTTAAGTTGCCTAATTCACCCCTCCTCTTAGGCGTCACGGTCCCCTTCAGTGCTCCGTCCTTCGTCGCGCCCAGGCCAGGCGGCTAGGAGAGGGGGGCGTCATTGGCCATGCCTAGGCCAGGCGTAGGCATAACTTGCTGCTACCAGGCTACGCCACCATCCTAGGCTGTCAGCTGGCTGGAACCGACCGTTCCCCGCTCTGCACTGCGTCGTACGGAAGAAGGGTGAAAAACGCATGCTACAAGCGTATATTTTAAGTGTTTCAAATGTTTCAGAGGTATGTTGCAAGTGTTTCATACGGATGTTGCAAAAGTTGATCGGGATGTTGCATACGTTGCAATGATTATACACGTATGTTGCAAGCTCTTGTTCTCAATATTTCATCTGTTTTTTCCGACGTATGTTGCAAATTTATTTATCTGGATGTTGTATATGTTTTCACTCATATGATCCAAGTGTTTTATCTGGAAGTTGTGTATGTTTACAATGGTTTCAAGTGTTTTCAGATGTTTTTTGCAAGTGTTTCAGACACATGTTTCAAATATTTTATTTGTTTTCAGTCGTATCTTGCAATTGTTGTATCTAGATATTTCAAAACAAGATCGAGTCTTCCATCTCCCTCCTCACATTTCTGTTGTCTCGCCTCGGTGTCAGGCGCGGGAAGACGGAGGCAGTTCCCACTGACGCGGGGCAGGCCCGCGTGCTTGTGAGTGGGCACACAAGGCGACAATTATTAATCAAGACTTGTTGGCCCTGAGTGGCTCTTTTTACGCTGGGCCATGTATGCAGGCCATAGGTCCATGGGGCCTCGCACTTGATGCGGGTTGAGAGAGGCCTGGGCTTTGAGGGCCCTGGGCCTGTTTGGATTCATGCAACCGCCGCGCGCGAGCCCATGGCTTGTTTCCGGCTGCAAGTCGGAGCTCCAGCTCCAAGCTTGATGCTTTTCAGTCAGAGAAGACGCGATGGGAATTGTTCTAAAAAAAAGATGCGATGGGAATTGTTCTAAAAAAGAAGATGCGATTGTAATGGGATCACATTGCCTGGTTTATGTAGCATCAGTCAAAAGTCAAAACCATAGCTTCGCTTAGAATCTGTGTAGTATGCAGTAAACATGCCTGAAACCCTGCAAATTGTCGTATAGTAGCTTCCCCTTCTTATATTCAGTTTGATTAAGCGTGACGAAACCCAATTATTAGTTCAATCTGGTTGCTTAATGAACTCGCGCGAACACTATCAACAAGGAACTAATGCGAATCTATTTCTTGAAAGGAATTTGATGCAATTGTAACATACAGTAATCAACAAGAGGCACGGGATAATTAATCTTTACTGTTTATATCTGTTGCAGTGGGGAAATAGTGAGAGAAAACGATCAACAATTTCTTGCCGTGGCTGCCAAATACAGTAAACAGCCAATCGTCCCAACTAAATCTTGGACGAAAAAACAGAGAGGGTGTTACAAACAATCACGAAGATTAAAGATTTTTACAGCTTGTATATGTATTATGTAGCCAACGGTGATAACTCAACAGGATCAGTAGATCACCAACATCTAAGCCCTAATCCTGGCACGCCTCACTCCAGCTCCCAGATCGCTCTTCTATTCTGCACGGCCGTCTCGACGTCTCTGCTCGTCGCCTTCTCCCTCGCGGCTGCTCCTTCGGTGGAAACTGCCGCCACCCGCCCTGCCGCCTCCGCCGCGGACACCGAAAGAGGAGCGGCGGCTACCTTCTTGGACATGTAGGGCAGTGCGTACGTCGGACGCGCAGGCGGTGGCGCGGGCGTGTACCGGTCACGGCGCTGGCTTGAGCCGCAGCAGCAGCAGTGCTGGTGGCGATGGTGGTATTGGAAGGACGGCTGCATGTGGACTCCTCCCGCGAGCTCCTGCGCGCTGTGGACGCGCCGCGCCGGCCGGTGCTGGTGCTGCGCTCGCGCGGCGACCGCCTGCTCGCTCTGCACGCGCCGCATCGACAACGGCGGCGGCAGGGGTGGGAGCCCGGCCGCCGTCGCTCTCTTTGGACCGGCGGAGGAGGATGCGGTGGTGGTGACGAAGACACGGAACCTCGCGGCCGGCCGCGTGGCGCTCAGGCGGTCGTACTCGTCGCGCATGTGCGCGACCTCCTCGTCGCAGGTGACCGTCACGATGATGTCCTCGAGGCCCTCGTCCGCGAGGCGGTGCCTGATGCTGATGGCGCACACCTCCGCCGCCGAGCCTCCGCCGGCCATCTCAGCCAGCCGCGCTGCCAGGTCTCGGAAGGACACCGCGCGCGGCACGGCGAGGACGCGCGTCTCGCCGCCGAGGTACCGGGGCTTGCCGTCGGGGCCACAGGGCTGGAAGCGGCCGCCGTGGCTGCACAGCAGCTTCATGTGCGTGTCGTCGCCTCGCCGGGAAGCTGCTTCTGGCGCCATGGGGGCCGGGATCGGATCGATGGAGGTGGTGTGCTGGTGTGGGATCGGAGGGATCGAGGAGATTGGTTTGGGAGAAAGGAAGCTATGGCGGGGCGATAGAATGCTGGGTCTAGACCGTGTTTATATGGAGGAGTGCAAGGAGGCGAATAGAATGCAAGTCGAGTTCGAGTGGGAGTTGGGAGTCCGACAAGGGATTTGAAGTTTTGAACTTGTGTAGTCGGTACGGGGTGCGGGGTGCCAATTGCATGTCTCCATGGGCCGGGGCAGGTCAACAGCCAGCGCCGCCATAAGCCCACAACTAGCCCACCATCAGAAAATCAGACAGACTGTGGGCTCACCTTGCACACCATTGAGAGACCATGGCCCATTAGAAGGTGATTTGGCGAAGCGCCGAAGTGTGTGATTTTCCTGAGAGAAAAAAGTCCATTTTAACTCTCCGAACGATTCTAAAAAAAAAAAAAAAAAAAAAACTATCCGAGCTATTGACGTTCAGATTTTTTTTTTCAACTTAAACTAAAAAACTGGATGGTTTCATACCTCACCAACCTACCCGGTTTGAAGTGGTTTTCAGGATGGTTTCATCGATTTTAGATAAAAAACAAATCCAATAAACGCGTGATAAGGGGTTTTTTAACAAAAAAAAACTTCGAGCTCCTCGAAATTTTGAGAAAAAACCTAGTAATAGATTGGGACACAATAAACCCAACTAAATATTTAGAGCTCATGAAAATATCTTTAAAAGCTTGCAAAAAATTAGATTTACTAATAGGAAAATAGGAAGGTGTCTAGGAAAATCTAGGGAATTTCTAAATCATTCTAATCAATGTCTAATTGCATTTTCAAACCCCCACCCACCAAGAAAACACCAGATGCAATCAACCTGAATGTGTTGCATTCGTGTTGCTTTGCATCTTATATTTTTTATTATGAAAAGTTTAAAACATGTTTAGACATTAATTAGGGTGTTTTAGGAATTTTCCATACCTTTCTCAATATTGTTTCTACTTTTAGATAGCTAATTCCAATTTTGGAACCTTTAGAAATTTTATTCATAAGCTCTAAATATTTTAGTTGCATCGTTTATGTATTTGAGGACATCTGTTAGAAAATAAATTTTAGAATTTAAAATGCACTTAAATAATTTTAAATGAAAAGGTTATGAATTATTTAGTGCTATACCTATTTTTAGAGGCATACCACATTGCCAGCCATTTTCTGAAATCGGTTTCAAGAAGCATGTAGAGTTTCCAACCGCCTCCAGAAATATCTCCATTTCATATTTCCAGAGGCAGTTGGTCTTTCCGAACTCCTCTAGAAATAAAGGGTATTTCTAGAGATGGCTAGAAAGACCATCTGCCTTTGGAAAAAAAAAAGTGTGGAGTCTCTTGAAATCGTTTTTGTAATAGTAAGTATCTGGGCATAACAATAATCTTGTTAGCACATGGATATATAATGTTCAAGTGAGAAAACAATGGTTGACTAAAGAGCATACCATGGTTGGTAATAGAAGTCGGGCACGTTTTTCCTACTGAAAACGTTCCTAATCGTTTCGCCGCGGCGACCAGCACCAGCTTCAAATCTTTGCTGTGTGAAGCTATCAGTGCATTGATGAACTCCAGTCGAGACTAAACCCAGGAACAGGAAGAAGCTCATGGATCTTGTTGATTGAAGCCAGTGGCGGAGCTTGGACCATTTTACAGAGGGGACCAAATATAATATGATCAACATTAATCGGGGTCATATTAATATTTTCTTGACAACTAAATGGTAGAATTAAATATGTACTCCCTCCAGGTTGGTAAAAGAAGTTGTTTTGGACAAGATTTGGATCAAACATTGGGAATATAAATCATGAATAAATTTTAAGTTGTTGAGTTTGGAAATATAAAAACCATATGAATAGATTTATGTGTACTTTCATAAAAATATACATATATGTATCACTTTTCAATAAAATATTTTTATAAAAATAAGAAGTTAAAGTTATGCTTTGGAGACCGTGTCACTGTCCAAAACGACTTCTTTTACCGACCTGGAGGAGTACTTAACAATATGTTCTGATACTTGAACACTCTCGAAAGTCCACGGTACGTAACATCTCAAGGTGACAAGGTGTGGTGTACGTGTTGATTGGTGCTACCCGGCACCTAGCGTAGGAACCTCCGCCACCCTACCCCCACCGGCGGCCTCCCTGGCCGCCGCTGGCCACCGCCTGCCCACCGCCGGATACCAGTCCGGAACCGGCGTCCACCAAACCTCAGCCCACCAACCCCGTACCGCACCGCAATGGAGGCTGGCTCGCCCTCATGGCGCTCTTGGGCCGACGAGGCCGAGGACGAGCTCCCGTCGCCGGATTCCCTGGGAGCGGGGTTTCCAGGCCGTCTCTCGGATGACTTCTTCGGCTGCGGTCGCGGGGAGCGAATCTCCTTCACTGACTCCGAGGATTACTCCGACTCTGAGCCGCCCTCACCGCCACCGGCTGGCAAGGGCAAGGCGGCAGCGGAGCCGGCTGGGCAACGTCGTCGTGCGCGTCGTCGTCGTCGTAAGCGGCTGGGGCAGGGGGACTTCATGGCTGCTGCTCGTCGGTCTCATCCCCAGCTTGACCCGGCTCCGCCTCCGGCCTCCCAACAACGGCGTCGTACCCCCACGGCGCACCCTGCTCGTCCTCTGGAGGTACCGGACGCGGACGGCTTCTTCCAGGTGCGCAGTCGCCGCCGTTGGCGTCGTCGATCACCGCCCAAGCCGGCTAGGCCTGTTCCGTCAGCGTTGGTTGGCCTTTGCTTCAACTGCTTGGCGAGCTCACATGTAAAGGCAGAGTGCACCTTCCCGGCGAGGTGCTTCAATTGCTGGTGTGTGGGGCATCGCGCCGTCGCATGCCCGCTCCCTGCGCGACATGCGGGCTCTAAGCGCGAGCGCACTCCGCCGCGGTCGCCAAGGGAGACAAGGATCTCCCGGCGGAGGTCCGGGGGATGGCGGACTCGCCGCGCCGACAACGACACGCCCTCGGCGCGGTCTGCCTCCACGGGAAGGTCGCCGTCAGTTCCTCGCTGCTGCGCCCCTCCGACTCCGCCTCCTCCACCTCCCCCGCCTCCGCCGCCGCCGCCAGCCTCTGCTGCCGTCGTGGATACGGTGGGGGCAGACGTACTCCGGCGTCACAACCGGGTTCGTCGTCGTCCCCCGCTCGGCGGAACTGCTGGCAGCCGAGGATGCGCTCGGGCTTGCGCTTGTCGCGGTGGTTGGCGGTACACGGCCAACGGTGTCGACGGCAATGGTGGCCCGGTTCCTCTTTGGCCGCTACGGATTGACGGAAGAGGACGCAGAGGTTCGACGCCATGATCCAGAGGATTTCGTTGTGCGATTCAGGCGACGCGATGACAGAGACCGCGTACTGGCAACGCCGCCGGGAGGGGGGCACCTTCCTCTCTTCTGGCGGCCATGGCGGAGGACGTCGCTGGCCAGCGCCGGATCATTCCCGTTTAGGGTGCTTGTGGGGATGAGGCGCGTCCCCCTGCATGCTCGGAACGCGGCCACGGCGCAGGCAATCCTCGGGCCCGCTTGTGCCGAGGTGGACGTTGTCCGACCTAGTGACGTTCCGGCGGATGACGACCGAGAATTCTTCGTCACGGCTTGGTGTCTGCATCCAAGGTTCATCCCCGACGAGCAGGTCGTGTTCATCCCGGAGCCACGCATTCTCAGCCCCGTCGAGGCCGCTTCAACCGTGCTTCCGGGGCTGCGCTACCTCGTGCGGCTGCGCCTGGTTGCGTTTCAGGATTGGAGCGCGCCGTCGGCGTCGCCTGCGGACGATGCGCATGGCGGGGGTAATGCCGATGGAGATGACGGTCCTTGCGACGGCAACCGCAGCCGCGGGGCCAATGTCGGGTGCGAGGATGACTACTTCGGCGGCCGGGACAGCGACGACGATGGCTCCGCCGACAGCAACTTCAACCGCTTTCATCCCGGGTTTGACCGGCGTCGATGTCGTCCCTCGTCGCCGTCTTGCACGACCGCCGTGGAACGGCCGTTCGTTTTAGTCGGGGCGGTTCGTTGCCCGCTGGTCACTGGCAAGCAGGGACCCAGGCGCGCGGACGTTGTAACTGGTGGTCCACGCGGGAGTCCGGATGTCGCGTCGCCGCGTCCTCAAGTGCCGCGCCCTCGAGTGCGTGCTGTCGCGTCGCCGAGTCCTCGAGTGCGTGCTGTCGCGTCGCCGCGTCCTCGAGTGCGTGCGCCTGCACGTCCTCGGGAGCGGACGCCTGAGGACCCGTCGCTGTCGGACTCTACTCCACATGCCGCTGACGTACCCACTTTGCAGCTGCCTTCCACGCCACCAAAACCAGTTGCTGTAGCGGGAAATCAGGCCTCGGATGCCATGACCAACGGCCGGTTACTGGTGTCAATGAGCCCATCTCCTATGCTCAGGCGTGCGCCCCAGGGACCTGCAGCAGGCTTTGTGGGCCGCTTGCTCGCGGAAGAACCAGAGATACTCCTTATGGGCGGTCGCACCCTCGAGTCCCCCCGTACGGCGGCATCCGAGGACTGGTGGGCTCTTTGCATTGAGGCAGAGTTCGCAGGCCCAGCACGGTCGTCCATCTCAACGATACAGGCGGACGTGTCCGTGAGTACGCAGATGCCTGTGCCTTCAGTCATTCAGGTACAGACTGAGTTCGTCGGACCACCATCGACGGGCTGCGCATCAGACCAAGGTGGCTCTGAAACGGAGTGGACGACGCTGGCGCCTCAACGCGCGAGGACGCCGACCAGGCCTCCTGCACCGAATGCGGCATCTCCACCCAGGCCTCGGCAGACAAAGCCGGCAACGACGAAGGCGGTGACGGCGGCACCTGTGACGGCGCCGCCTACACCGACGGAGATTGCAAGGCGCCTTCGGTCGCAGCTGTGCTCTGTCATCACAGAGCCTATCATTCTTGACCCCCCAAGACTACGTGCAACCAGGAAGAGCCGTGTGGTGGACATGGCGCTCTCACCGCCGCGCCGAAGCGGCAGACTTGCGGCCAAGAGCAAATGCAGGGCAGCTAACCCAACGGTGCAGGCACAGAATGTGCTAATGGCCAAGTGGGGGGTGCAACCGCTGCAGCAGTCTTTGTCTGGAGAAGACGGCGCTTTTGACGAGTACTTGGCGCTGTTCGGCGAACCCCTATCAGAGTCCAAGCGGGAGGCGATCAACATGCTGTTCCCGGCCGGTTGTGCAATCAACGGCATCCAGCTTGCCGAGGGGGTCGAGCTTGAGGTCTAGCCAACCTCTGCAACCTTGTCGCCAAATGTTGGCAATGTCGAATGAAAACATGTTAGTCTGGAATGTCCGTGGTCTCAATGGCCGCGCGCGGCGCAACGTAGTTAGGGACGTCATAGTCCAGGAAAAGGTCTCGCTTGTTTGCTTGCAGGAGACTAAGCTCTCCAGTGTATCCGACCAGCTTGCTTCTGAATGCCTAGGAACATCGTTTGAGTATGCCTTCTTGCCTGCTGTAATTAGCGCCGGTGGAGTGCTCCTCGGCTGGAGAACGGACACCTGGTTGGCGTCGCAGGTGTCCCTGCAAGCACATTCCATAACGGCCAAAATCTCCAGTCGCTGTGATCCCAGGTTCACCTGGTGGATCACCGTTGTCTATGGGCCGCTGGTGACTAATGCCCAGCAGGCGTTTCTTAACGAGCTCGCGGCTCTACGCTCGTCGCTGCTGGGCCCCTGGCTCATTTGCGGGGACTTCAACATGATCTACCGCGCGGCGGATAAGAACAACGATCGGCTGGATCGACGGTGTATGCGTCGCTTCGCCCATTTTCTTGGTGCGGTCGCGGTCGAGGAGATACACCTAAATGGGCGGCTGTTCACGTGGTCTAACGAGCGACTGCACCCAACGCTCGAGCGCATTGACCGCGCATTCGCCTCTGTGGATTGGTTGCATTTGTACCCGAACCACCACATGCGTGCGCTCTCCTCGGACTGCTCGGATCACGCGCCGTTACTCCTGCGCATGAATGTAGTTCCATGGGCGCGGAAACGCTTCCGCTTCCAGTCCTTCTGGACGAAGCTGCCAGGGTTCCTTGACGTCGTCGCCTCAGCATGGCAGCCGACCTTGCTCCACGCGGACGCGTTCCGGATCTTGGACTTTAAACTCCGGAACGTCGCTCGTGCACTCAAAAGTTGGAGTATGCGCAATATTGGGAGCGTCCACCTGCAACTTGCCATTGCGCGCGAGGTCATCCTGCGTTTGGACTGCGCGCAGGATCAAAGATCACTGTCGACTGAGGAGCGTGCGCTACGAAAGGACATGAAATGCAAATGTCTTGGCCTTGCGTCCCTCATACGGACAATTGCCAGGCAGCACTCTAGGCTGTTGTTCCTTGCCGATGGGGACGCAAACACGAGGTTCTTCCACCTTCAGGCTTGCCACCGCAGTCGAAAGCAACACATCGCCTCGCTCACGGTCCAGGGACATGAACTTGTCATCAGAGAGCAGTTGGCGGAAGCATTGTTTGAACACTACAACGGACTGCTCGGCACTCCATTCCAACGACCGGCCTCTGTGATCTTTGACGGCCTGGGGTTGGACCAACATGATTTATCCATGCTGGATGTATGCTTCTCAGAGTTTGAGATCTGGGCGACCATCAAGGAGTTGCCGTCGGACAAAGCTCCGGGGCCGGATGGCTTCACCGGCCTGTTCTACAAAGTTGCCTGGCCGATCATCAAGCAGGACGTCCTCAACGCTTTCAATGCGTTTTGGTCGCTAGACGGCCGCAGCTTCCATTTAATCAATGATGCCTTCATGGTCCTAATTAAAAAGAAGAATGCAGCCCAGGAGATCGGCGACTACCGTCCGATCAGCCTAATGCACAGCTTTGGGAAGCTTATTGCCAAGTGCCTTGCCCGTCGGCTAGCTCTTGTGCTGAACGATCTAGTGCACCCATGCCAGAGTGCGTTCATCCAGGGACGCTCCATACATGATTCCTTCAGAGGCGTTCAGCTGACGTGCAAGACTTTGCACCAGAAGAAACAGAGCTGCATTCTTCTGAAGATTGATATTGCGAAAGCCTTCGATTCCCTCTGTTGGCCTTTTCTTTTGGAGGTCCTTCAGCGGCTTGGGTTCAGTCAGCGATGGAGGAACTGGATGTCCATCATCCTTGCATCAGCAAGTACCAGAGTCCTCCTCAATGGCAAACCGGGCAACCGCATCTGCCATGCCAGAGGCTTGCGGCAAGGCGACCCACTGTCACCGATGTTGTTCGTCCTAGCTATGGAGGTGCTTGGTGGACTCATCAGGTGGGCTGAGTCCCAGTCCTTCCTCTCACCTATCCGGTGCGCCGCGGTGCGCACAAGGGTGTCGCTATACGCGGACGATGTCGTCGTGTTCATTAAGCCAGGTTTGAATGACATCGTCGCCATCAAAACCATCCTGCAGATCTTCGGCGATGCGTCGGGTTTGTACACTAACTTGGGCAAGAGCGTCGCCAACCCGATTGCATGTTCAACGGAGGAGTTGCAGCTAGTGGAAAGCTTGCTGTCCTGCACAATCGGAGCATTTCCGTGCATTTACTTGGGAATCCCCATCTCCACTCGCTGCCTGCGCCGGACTGAGGAACAATTCCTCATCGATACCGTCGCGGCGCGTATTCCGCTATGGAAGGGCCAGCTAATGAACACGGCAGGGAGGGTTGCGTTGACGCAAGCGACGCTTTCAGCCATCCCAGTGCACCTCTCCATTGCCGTTTGTCTCTCGACATGGGCGGTCGACTGCATTGATAAGCTGCGTCGATCGTTCATATGGTCTGGGTCGGCCTCGGTGGCCGCGGGCAAATGTCGCGTGGCCTGGGACGTGGTCTGTAGGCCAAAGGAGCTTGGGGGCCTCGGCGTCATCAATCTGCGCAGGTTTGGTCTGGCACTTAGACTGCGCTGGGAGTGGCTGCGGAAGGTCGACCCAAACAGAACTTGGATCGATCTGCCGACAACAACCGACAGGACCACGAGTGCCCTCTTTCGTGCAGCAACAATGGTGGCAGTCGGGGACGGGACCTCAACGCTGTTTTGGCATGACTCATGGATCCATGGATGCTGTGTACAACAAATTGCGCCGGCTGTGTTTGCCTCTGTCCCACGGGCGAAGACGAGGTCACGGACTGTGGCGTCGGGATTGGCTGGCCACGCATGGGTGTCTGACATCACCGGTGCGCAAACTGTGCAGGTATTCCTCCAGTACCTGGACCTCTGGGAGCGGGTGCGCGGGGTACAGCTGGTCGCGGGGGGTGACGGACTCCGTCATCTGGCGTTGGTCCGCTGACCACAAATACTCCGCGGCGTCGGCGTATGGTGCGATGTTCATCGGATCGAACACGCCTTTGGGTGCCAAGCTGATATGGGGGACGCGGGCACCGCCGAAGGTCAGGTTCTTCTTCTGGTTGGCTATGCATCGTCGTTGCTGGACAGCAAATCGCCGGATGCGGCATGGCCTGCAGGACAGTGATGATTGCATCATGTGTCTTCAAGCATCTGAAACTCTGGACCATATCCTGCTGGGCTGTAGCCTCAGCCGCCAGGTCTGGATAATCCTCCTGTCAAGGCTTGGGCTCACAGCCGTCGCTGCCCACGGGGACGTCGACATCTTTCGCTGGTGGGCCTGGGCTAGGCGTAGGGTGCACCAAAGCAGCAGGAAGGGCTTCGATTCGTTAATCATGCTAACCTGCTGGGTGCTTTGGAAGGAACGCAACGCACGGACGTTCAGGAATGAAGCCAAGGACGCCCGAGAGCTGTGTTTGGAGATCCGACAGGAGGCTGACTTGTGGTTGAGGGCTGGGTATTCGACCCTGTCGTCGCTCACTGCGTTCATGTAATTGGTCACCTGTGACGTTGGTCTTTTCTTTTACCGCTCTGTTTTCTGTTTTTTCCTATTCGACAGGGCAACCCTTGGTTACCTTACGTCGACGTTGTCGTTGTCTGTTTGGATGTTCTCTACTTCCTCTTAATGAAATACGTGCTACAGTGCACGTTCGAGAAAAAAAAGCAGGGATCGTCTTGCTTTCCTAGTATGGATATAAAAACGACCTTGGCGAGAGCAACTGTCACTGACAAGCTCATGGCTAGCTGAACTGCTGAGCTAGGCAGGCGAGCTGATTGCTAGCCAAAGAAACAGTGGATCGGATTAGTCGCCATCGGGGTCGCGTCCCTTCACCACAAGACATAGAAAGCATACGAGACACCGGCCTCTCCAAGTCTCCAAGCAATGGGCAGCCGCTAGCGCTCGCGTGGCTCCACTCATTGCAGCACGGCACGGCAGCACACCACGGCACCCGCGTTGGCCGTTGGCCGTTGGCCGTTGGTGGCCTGCCCCTGCGGGCAGCAGCGGCCTTGGCAAATGGCAACGTAAAGCTCTCCACGGTCCAAGGGTCGGAGGGCGAGGGACCGGGCGGTCAAAAGAGGCTATCGATCCCCCGGGCCCCCGGCCCAAACATTCCTCCGTCATGTCTCTGCATGCGGCAGCGGGGATACGATGGCAGTGGCAGGCCATCTCAAAAGCCGGAAAAAGAAAGAGCAAGGGCCAACAAGGCCAAGCCAGCGCGTCGGCTGGCGATCCTACGACGAGCCACTGGCCTTTGCCTTCCTGTCCGGCTAGCTGCGCCTCCTCAGTCCTCACTCCTCACCATCCACCCAGAGCCAGGGGATAGCGACGCGTCCCTGTGAACACATACCTGGTTTCCGAGAGTGTTTGGACTCTCGGTCGCGGGCAGCCGGGCAGGGCAGAGCAGAGCCGCGGCAGCAGCCAGCAGGGAGATAGCGACCGATCGCGTCCGGTTTGGGAACGGAGGAGAGCACCGTCGTAGGCCCGGGGCCGAATCCAGCTTTGTTTCATGCAGGAGCAGGACCGGAGACCGTACCGGAAGGGAAGGGACCTCACCTCACATGACATGTTGCCTGGTTCGCTTGACAGATAAGCCATAACTGAAAGTATCAGTGGCTGATTTGTTGTGAGAGAAAACCACTGTTCGTTGGCTAAAAAAATATGGCTTATATGCCAAACGAACAAGACGATGGTCTCTTTGGCTTCTGGCCTCCGGGGCCACGCGATTAACAAGCATATCCCATTCCATTCCGTTCCGTTCCAAGGGGCAAAAGGAAAAAGGCCAAAGACACAATCGAATCATCGCCGCCGCGTATGTACTGCCTGTGCACTTCCGATCGATCTCCTCCTTGTACTGATCTCGGGGTGTAAGAGAGTGACTGTGTTCACGTCGTCCATTACTGCATGCACAGTCTACAATTTTATCCAAAGCGAGAAGCGCAAAAGTGAAAATATATTCAACATCAAGGGACCAGAACCAAATCAACGAGGGTGTGCTCTTGAATATATATATATAACCTCCGATGGATATTTAATTAACCGGAGCCTCAGACAGTGTAGGCCCCTGCAGACAAGATGAATACCACTCCTGGATCGATCGCTTGCCCTTGCTGTTGCTGGCAATGCAGTACTACTGCTCTTTTGGAACTTCCCTGTCTTCCTCGGTTGTCACACTCTGCTCTGCTCTCTGCGCCTGTGTTCCATTTCATGGGCTGATCATGACTAGACCCTGGTGTTCCTGATTGTACTTTTTGAGCGAACCAACAAAGGAGCGAGAAGCCAAAGCCACTCGACAGACAGCAATGTGCCCTCGCCACACATCTGCCTCCACCACATAGCATCAATCGGCATCATTGGATCGAACTCCAAAGCTAGCAGCAGAATGTACATATATATAACATCGTCATGAGGGAGTTAGTTGCAGATAGCTAGGATCATACACAACACACACACACACTCTTCCTTCAGCACTACGGCCTGTCAGTCAGTCGTCACTCGCCTCTGCCGCTTGCTTGCATATCTTGCTTGTTCCCAAGAACCATATCCCTTTCGTATATTCTCTCTGCATCGATCAGCCTTTGCATAGATCTCCCATTAACACCGGCCGTTGCCATCTCGTCAGCATCGACAGGGAGAGATAGCAGTTAGTTGCAGGTGATCACAACTTGCAATTTGCAAGAGAGAAAGCTTTGCAAGTGACTAGGTAGTTAGTTTATACAGTAGAAGGTAGTGTGTGATCACTGATCAGTGATCACCTGAACAGAAGCAGCAGCAACAGCTAGCATGGGCAGGGTGGCCTTGCTCATCTGTGTGGCGCTCTTGTCGGCGGCAATGGCGAACGGCACCAGGCCTGCTGCAGGGACTGTTGGCGGCGGCGCCGCTGCTCCTCCTGCTAGCCCAGTTGTCGCAACAACGCCGACTATTGCTGGTGTAGTTAGGACGCCGCCGGCGGCAGCGGCGGCGGACAGCAAGAGGAAGGTGCCCAACGGACCTGATCCTATTCATAACAGGTACTGATCTCGTTTAATATAAGTAGTGCCTTATATAGTGTACTAGAACATATATAATCATTGTTGCGCCTATATATATTCTTCTAATTGCATTTAGTACTGCAAATTAAACCTCTGAACAGAGCTTGCTTGTAGTAAAGAATGCATGCGTTTTTACATGTAACAGGCCGGCTCACAGCCGCAGCCACGGCATACCGTCTTGTCGCAGCTAGCAAATCAAGTCATGACTGATCATGACAGCCATATATTGCCTCCATTTGGTTCTGACTGTCAGAACCAAATCTGACTAATACGGTCATCGTGTCTAAGAGCTTCATCTTGCAAATACATTCCAAAGGTTTGTGTTTGCAAGATGAACCTGCTCTGGCAGTTACGTTTATCATCAGAAAACGACGTTTGGCTAGTGTACGTGGGGACCAAAGAAATGGCGTCATCACAAACATAGCAGTAGTAGTAGCCTCTGAAAAGAAGAGTTTATAATCTTTTTCTTAAAAAAAAGAGAGCTTATAAGCATAGAGAGATACGCCTCGATGTTTGCGCTCGCCGAGGCCAGGCAAATGTATAGGCAACTGACAGAAACAGGCAAGTGATAAATAGCATGAAAGAAACAACAAATGATTGCACAACGAGTAACTACTACAGATCGATCATGCAATGTAGCATAGTATATCTTGGCAATCACATGCATGCATGCATATGGGGCCCATCGAACACTGACCTCGCTCGATTATTCACCGGTGCCAATTTTTTGCCTCTCCCTGTGATGTGCATGCGCCCTAATTAACCAAACCATCATTCGCTTGATGCTTTATTTTCAGGAGAGCCAGATGGGGAGAAGCACCGTCGAAGAGAGTGTAGGGTGACGACGATGCAGGGTACTATACAGAGGCCAAAGAGCGAGCAAGCACATTGATGCGAGCTAGATGATGCGCTGATGAGCTGCTAGCTAGCCATGGTGGTGGTGCTCATGATGGTCTACGTCTCGACGACGACGATCCGAGTGAAGACACTTATATATGTATGCATGTATTAGAGGGTAAAAAAGGAGCTGGGAGACCGAGATCGCAAGACCATACGCGTACAGGATGGTACGGTGGCCGGTCTTCACTTTGGCCAAAGTGGTCGATCTGGATCATCTTCTGATATCTCTCGATGAGGTTTTTGATGTTCTTCTCTCTTTTCCTTTTCTTCTTTGGGAGGGGGGTGTTAACGGTGTTAAAAGGAGCACTAGTCCAACTCCAAGCACTCACATAGAGGGTACGAGAGTAAAGCTCACACAATGCTCGAATATTGATGAACAAAGAGTATGAATTCTTGGCACATATAAATTTAATTTTATTTAGCATGCGGTTTGGCTTTCCTTGTTCCCGATGATCGTCACTTTAAACGACTGGGTGTGTGTGTGTTGCTTTGAAAGGGCTGAAAGAGGCAACAAACCCCATCCACATGACATGACCACATCACCTCACGCATGCATGTACAAGTCGGTAGTCAGTAGTCACCAATCAAGTAAGGGACTGTAGCTAGCTGTTCATTGGGCACCTACGGAACCAGCACAAACGTTTCTGGCAGAGTTCTTGTCGATCCAAAGCGCCGGCCGCCTTGGTTCTTGGGCATAGTGGCCACTGCGCCCACTGGCTCCGGCGTCGGCGTCGGCGTCGGCGTCTTTTGTTCGACGGCATCGGCATTGGCGTTACCTTGCTTTGGCCACTTTCGCACACAGGCAGCATCTCATGTCTTTAATCTAGCTAGTTTTGCTTTATCTTTTGCTGCCGCTACTGCTATCGAGTCACGCATTTTGAGGATTCCGTGCTGATCGCGCGCGGTCTATCCCAAGGAAAGGATATGGTCATATGGAAGCTGATGAGTGGGGGAGGAGAGGACTATACTGATCGAGAATCGAGACCACTGCGAATCGTCGGTGCACTCATCGATGGCCGGCGCCCTAGCCGGAGTGACAAACAAAGCCTGCTGCTACCTGATTTGCTACAAGGAAAACTATTACGGGTTCAGTTTCAGGCTTTCAGCTGCATGCATAGGAAATTGGGAATTAGCAGCATGTTTGTTTGGCTGTGGCTTATCGTAAACGATCGTAAATTTCCAGCCGGAACAGTATTTTTCTCAAACATAAACCAGCCAGCAGTACTTCTTCACGAGCCAGCAACGATACGAACCAGCCAACCGAACAGGCTGTAGGTATTTAGCCATGTCCCTTGCAGTGCTGACCCTACATTTTCGAGAATCTTACGCCTTGGGCTTTTAAGATTGTTGCTAGCAAATATGCTCGCCCATTGTAACGGAACTTACATCTTGTTGCGTGGTCACCTGAACAACGTGTGGTTTGATGATTTATGTAACTATTGCGTCATTTGTTCCAATATGTATCGGAATCAAACTTCATACCGTCACTAGACGTAGAAACAGTGTCTCTAACTCGTATGAGCTCAAAATTTTACCTTAAGGGCCTCTTTGGCACGGCTTATGCCGGCTTCGGCTTCATCTATTTTGCGCAAATCGAGGCACTGTAGCGTGAAGCCGTTTTGTAAGCCGGGGTTAAAATGAACTAGAAGCCAGAAAAAGCCAGTTTTTCTGGCTTCACCGGCTTTGGCTTCACCGGTGAAGCCGTTTTAGATGAGCCGTGCCAAAGGGGGCTTAAATCTATTCACAATATCTATTCTTTTCCTGTGCGTATTTGTACTTGATCCTAGCGGAAATATAGATGCACTGAGATTCTCAAAATGAGGGTCTGACACGGTTTTTTTATAGAAGGCTTAGTACTTTTGTGTTTTCCTTTGTGGTTTAGCTTTTTAAGAGCTTTTTAGGCAGACAAGGGCTGAAACTATAATAAAAGTTTGGTCGTGGGTAAAACTCACAAAGAGACCGAAATAAAATTTCTTTTTATTTATACAAAAACTAGTAGGCCTACTTTTTTTTTTAGAGGAACTAGTAGGTCTACTAGTTACGTGCCAGTGCCACTTGGAGGAATTCCGTTGGCGTTGGATGCCACCCCCGTTTATCGACGATGCAGCAGTCCAGCTAACTTTAATTTGGGCGACAAGCAGGCTTGGTTTCATATTATTGCCGAAGCTCAAACTGGGCCGCGCTAGGTGCAAGTGCAACGCAAGCGCGCGCGCGCGCGCGCATATATATATATATATATATATATATATATATATATATATATATATATATATATATATAGTTCGCTTATGCTAAAATTTGACTTACACTGATGTTTATGTTAAAATATTATAAAAAAAATACTGTTCCATAACCGAAATACGATCCGACGGGGGAAAAAGTGTGCACGCAAACGGCAACGGCTTCAGGGAACGAACACGACATGGTGACTCGTTAGATGCGCCCTGTCCATGCAGGGACAATCCCGTGCCGGGACAGGCAGGACACGCCGACGTTGCCGAACCGCGCGCAGGAACCTTGTCCGGCCGCGGACGCCAAATTGCCGATGGTCGCCGTTCTGCCGATAGATTGCCGTTGACCGTCGCCTGCTCAAACCAAGATTGGTATCCTTACAGCCGGACAACTTGATTGCTCTGGTCAGCCAGGGTTCTGTACCGCACGTATCAAGGAGGATCTTCTCTCGCTCACGAAGGAAAAAAAAGGGCATTGCTGTACTGACTGTACAATGTACCTCTGGCTCTGGCTCTGGGTCGTCGAGCACATCAATGATTATATCGGAAGACAGCAGAACCCTACAGTTTTGAAAGACCATCGTGAAAGGAGAGAGTGCTGTGTGTGTATATATATAGTATTACTATACGGTATCTGGGTACTAGATAACTATTCAGTACCCAGCGTTCTATAGGGCGGGCAAATAGGCCCACCCCGCCGTTCGGGCCTGAGACTCATAGGCCCGGCCCACCCACTCACGAGGTCGAGCGGCGAGTAGCTCCTAAGCTCCCCACCCACCCACGTTTTCTTTTGCGGTTTCTTTCAAGACCGTTCGCTCGGTCTTTGCTAGCACCACCCGTCCGTTCCCTCTCCCCACTGCTAGTTGCGCCGTTGCCTAGGGCTCCGTCGTGCCGTTCTCGACCGGCGGGCATCCCGCCCCGCCGCGCCGCTCCCCAGCGATATATATAGTATTTCTATACTGCCCCTCCTGGCGCCGTCTCCCTCCCCCATCCCCTCACTCTCTCAGCTCGCCGTCGCTACTGGCCGTGGCCGTGGTCTTGAAGGCCCCGGTTGAGGGTCGGCCGTCCTACTCGCATCTTGCCATCATCAGCAGCCTCCCGTGCTCGCCCGTGACTCATCGTCAGCTCCCGCCGCGAACTCCTGGAGAAAGGAGTGGCAACTCGCCTGGCGATGCTGTCGCCACCGTCAGCCCACCACCACCGCCGCTCCTGCGTGTGCTCCTCCAACACTGCTGGCAGATCCAGGTGCCCCTCCTCCAGATCCCCTTCTCCAACTCCTCGTTTGCACCATCTCCTTCCCGTTCCCCTTCTTGATTCGATTTGATGATTCGAGTGCAGGATGCGTTCCCTGCGAGTGTTCGATTGTCTCGGCCCAGGTCACGGCCAGGAGCTCCTCTTCAATTGCAGCAAGGTGAGTTTGTCTCAGCTGCCAATGCTGGTTGTGTAACTGTTACCAATACCAATTGTGTTGTGTAACAGTGTATTCATTTGGAGACGCCTCTCGAGGGATGTCGCTGCGCAGCCCTGGCCTGCTACCCGGCCTCCTACACGTGAGGTAAGGCCAGCCTTCAGTCCTTGTTATTGTAATTGTGCATCGATTTGCTGACTGAGCGAGGAAGCTTGTCAATTCTAATCCATTCAAAGAGAGCTGGTGGTATCTTACCACTGTTTTGTTAGCTGAGGGAGACCAGTTCCAGTAACTAGATATTTATGTACTATTTTTTAAGGAATTGATTACTTTTATTTGTGAAGATGAGTACCTGTTCAGATATGCAAAATATTATTATTCAGAGATGATCACCGTTGATACAAATTATTTATGGTTAGGAAATCAACACGTGATGCTAGAGTGCATAGCATTTAAGTTTTTGTGGTCACACATGACAGTATTAGTGGTCAGGCCACATTGGTAGCATATAATAGAGTTTTTTTTTTCAGTTGACCACATAATCAGCATAATTTAAGTTGCGACTACACCATCCACGATTTTTTGGCTTTCCTACCAGGTCCGCTAGCTCGATCTCCCCTTACCACCCTGCTGCTCTCTCTTTTTGCCCCAAATCTGTTGGGATGGGAAACCTCTAGTTTGGGATGACCCAGCGTGTCGAAACTGGGGTTCGCATAGGCAACATTGCGACTAGATTGGATTTATCAGAGAATGTCTTCCTCTGCGTAGGGGAAAATGTTCAAAATAAAAAATTCCCCCATTGGTTTAGAATAGCTAGTGGCAGTTGATTTTATGATTTACTAGTTGATTGTTACAGTTCTTTATCAAAATGCGCTAGTGCTATGTCGTGCTATGTCTTTTTCAAAGCTGTGTAAATGTATTTTCACATAATATCATACAGTAATTGATTTGTTGTTTAAATTTACAGGTTTATTAGCTCTTGGATAGTTGAATCTTAGTCAATTGGTGTATGTTGAATTAATGAATTATATGAAGGCGCTGCTAGCTTGCTCTGGACGACTGCTTTTTAATAGTAGGTACCATCTTCATTCTTTAAGAGATTAAATTTGTCATATATTATCCATTTGTGTGGGATATGAATGATAATGTGATGTGCGTGTGTGATTTTTTTTATAATATTAGTTATGTGTTCACGTTCTGCCCCAACTAAATTTTGGTTGAGCTCTGCCCTGCTATGCATCCTCCTCAATGAAGATGACGGTGGCACGTTGCCTTGTCGTTGCCGGACGCAGTATGTGGCAGCAGGTGCTGGGTGTTGGCAAAGCTTGGGCGCTATGTTGGCCCGCTCCACGTCAACCCGCCCACGCTAGCCGTGCCTGATAGTCATGGCAAGAACCCGAATGCAGCTCTTCCCTTCAGGTAGTTTTATTCTGCCTCTGTTTTCTTCCACTAAATTGCAGCCACCAATCAGTGATATTTTGTGTGACTAAAACTAACAGAGTTAATTCGCATCTTCCAATTCTGGCCCAGAGGCTGCTCTTGACCAAATTGGATTTACCTTTCATGTTCACTTTGAAGATATTGTTGGCAATTTCAACTTAACTAGCTGCTTCACCTCGCGAATCAAACTGTATGCTCATAGGATTTCTGAGTTAAGCAAATTGATTATTCCAGTCCAAAAATTAGGTTCAGTAATTCTTTGCTCACTAAGCTGCGCGTGGTGCTTCCCTCACCAGCAGCCTTGACCTAGCAAGATCCCGATGAGGCACACACAATCCTTCTTATCTTTCTTTGGATTTGGATTAGGCTAATTTCAGGCTTATCTTGTAGATTGTGAATTCTTTGCACAGTCATTTCTCCAGCTGCTGGTGTTGTACTATACGGGGCATTCCCAGAGTTGAGCGCGAAGTCCTTAATACCCTTATTATCCTAGTGGCTTGGGAAATATTGAAGCACCGAAATGCTCTTGTGTTTGATGGTGATTGGCCTAACATAGAGGTGCTGCTTCATTGGGTTGCCAATGAAGGTGCCCTGTGGTGCTTGGCAGGGGCATCCGCGTTGCATAGGCTTTTGGCTAGGTCGCTCGTCGTAGATCATTAATGAGTTGAGTATTTTCTTTTTGGTCGGGGTTGTATGTACTAGGAGGGTTTAACCTCCCCTCCTTTATATTCTTTTTCTTAATGAAATGACACACAGCTCTCTTGCGTTGTTCGAGAAAAAAAATTGCTCAATTTGTTTGAAGAAAAGCTTTGAACTGAGATGGTTTTTGTGGTTCAATTGAAATAGTAGGATGAATGTGATTAACATTGGATTAGACATTGTGCCACCTTATAGTTGAAGTGGAATCACTTGCTTTTGCATCTCTACAGAAAATATAGAATGCATCCATTGAAGTTTTAATCTTAGAATATCCTTAACCTGCAGCTAAATTTTTTTGAAACAAAAATTATGTGCGTCTGTGAAGATTTCTTCACACTAGTCTTCTCTGAGCTCCACCAGCACATAAGGTTCTCTCTCCACTCTCTTTTGATTCTTCATGCTGTTGGTCCATTACCATCATAGGCGGTGACATTTTCTGAAAACAGTTAGGTTGAGCTGTATATGATTTACATGTCCCCTTGGGATTCACTTTAGGTTTTGTTTGTCCAATTGTCTATGTTGTGTTCATTTCTTGCTCTCCCTTCCCTTGAGTAGACAATTTATGATAATATATAGAGATAGAGTTTTATCTAGTTAACAAGCTCCCTATTAGGATTGGATTTTAGATGCAAGCGAAGCTTTATTGTGCTTGTTGTCGAATGGGGGTTCTAGATATTTATCTATTGTTCGATATATTTATATTAGTGTTCCACCTGTATGCAGCTTCATGCCTCCCATGTATTGATGTGGCTCCCCTATTCGTGCAGCTGCTCCACAGAGTCACCCCAACATATCCCTGGCATGACAGAGATAGCAGCCTCAGCACCTGTGTGTGTGTAAAGGTGAGTATGCACTGGTAGCTGGTCAGCATCGGATGCAGTTAAATTTTAGCTTTGAATTCAATATTTGTTATAGTTTGGGAATGGGGCACTGATTTTGTTTTATGAGGAATTGCTAAAGCACCTAGCATGACAAGGAGCTGCCAATTTGTAATTTGTTCAACTACAGAAGTACCATGGTCCCAGCAGCACTAGGAAGTGATCCCTAATGCAATTTATATGGGTCTATGTGTGAATCAGAGAGCCATTAGTTCATCTTTTGCATACCAAGACTGAAAGGTAAGAAGCTAGAACCATTAGTAACACTAGGAGTAGTAGTATTTGATTTGTCACTGCAGTATAAGCCTTATAATATCTGGAACTCTGATCCAAGATAGGTGTCTTCTTTCCAACAATTCAGCATGGTGCATATGCATACCATACAGTGCATGTCTAGATTTTTTTTTGGCTAATAAATATAGGCAGCTTACTTGAACTACTAGTACTCACTTGGGTAGCCAATGAAACGATAATAATAATTGGTGGTGAGCTTTTTAGTGAGGAAAAGGAAACAATGTCTCAAATGACAATATCTGTGACTAGGCTAGTTTGGCCGCAAATATTTGAGGTTTTTATGGTTCCCTAGTTTTTCAGCACAAGCAGATCAAATTAGCAATGGGAAAAAATTAAAGAAATAAAATCTAATGTTTTTTTAGCTTTTATTGACTACTATTGATTTTGTCTAAGTCAAGCAATCAATTACTAAATGAATTTTATACATGTATCTTATATTGCAGGTTTTTTAAGAAGCAACTGTCATAATGGATGTGTTAACAAGTCGGGTCTGGGTGCTATGCAAATGAAGGTGTGTTGCATTGCTGCAAACTACAAATGACATCCAAAGCCCTCAATGATGCAGATTTCAGTTCGTCAGAAGGAAACACATGGATGTCTGTGCATCATCATTGCAGTTCTTCAAAAATAGATGGATGTCTGTGCATCATCTTTGTAACTATGATAACGAACCAAATGGTGGTACTATTTGTGATTAGCATCACGTACTATTATAAAATATTATGAGAACATCGTCTCCTGGGACCGATTCACAATTCTAGTAAGATTGTTGTCAAATAATATTTTTCTTAAAAACAAATATTTGGTATCATGTCATATAAAGATATGAGGATATGGTGAAAATATTTGTGGTTTGAATAATAGCTACAAATAAATTATTATTGTTGACAAGTAATTCATCACAAGAAACCTGGTGTACAAAGAAAAAAACGGCCAAATAAAATGGGGAGCAAGCAGGAATGAAAAAACGGGGAGCAAGCAGGAATAAAAAAGAAAGAAACAAGCAATCTCGATCCAGCTCAGAAATAAAATGAAAACAAAAGCTGGCTGTATAAACCGAAATCCTGATCCAGCTCATAAATTAAAAACAAAAAAAAACAGCTGGATTCAGTAGGTGTGTACTCGTGGCCTGTAGCATGAGCCTGGTACGGACAGCATGGTGCGGGAGGGCGGGTGGGTGCGGACTGCAGAAGGCTTGGTGCAGGGGGTCGCGGGTACTGAATAACTAGGGTTGTCCGTGTGTGTGTATATATATATATATATATATATATATATATATATATATATATATATATATATATATATATATCTCTCTCTCTTCTTCTCTGTTAGTTCATACATGCCTTCTTGCACGAGGCTTTCAAAAAAAGGAATGTATATATCTGGGGGTGATTTTCGATCCGTACTGTCGTACATACCTGCATGTAGCATGTATCGGGTGTACCGCAGAGGACCTCGGCACATAGCATCATGTACCTACCACCATACATCTTTTAGGTACGGTATATATCACCTCCATGCCGTTGCCTTAAGTTAACATCACATTAACAAAGCACATTGCGTCAGGCCAGTAGCAGCTCGTGCCCAGCGGCCCAGCCCAGCTCAGTTGTCGTCTTCTACTACGCACTGCCTGGGCCGGAAATTCTCCTCCGACAGCAGCGACGTGACGAGGCTCTGCAGCCGCTGGGCGCCCGGGCCGGGCCGCAGGAACGCCGCGTTCCCGACGGCCGCGCACGGATCGTCGTCGGTCCCGTTACTGTTCTGCCCGCCGCCGGCTGCAGCTGCCTGGCACCAGCCTCCCGGCGCGACCATGCCGGGTCCCCGCCGCCCGAGGATGTCGGCGTCGATCCGGTCCAGCACGGGGTCGTCCCTGAGGAACTTGCGCGCGAAGGGCGCGTCGCTGGCGAGCATCCGGTCCCAGTCGTCGGCGGTGAGGTAGTGCGGGTGCTGCATCGGCGGGTTGTCCCAGGAGATGAAGTGCAGGTCGCTGTTCACCGTGGTGTTGCGGAACCCGCCCGCGTTGCACGCCACCGTGTGGAAGTAGCCCTCCGGGGAGGAGATGAAGTTGGCGTAGTACATGAGCGCCGTGCGCGGGAGGTTGTCCCACCCCCAGATCAGGTACTCCACGAACGGCCGGGACAGCACCATCCACGCCGAACCTGCAAGCACGATGATTGTTGTTCAGCTGTTTAGCATGCAACTTCATTCTTGTCTTTTAGTTTTCGAACTCTTTTTATCTTTGTTGATTTTGTCATGTTGGTTGCGGATAAGTAGTGGCCGCCCTGCTATTCTGCTGTTCCTTTTTTTAAAGTCTTCCTGAATGTTTCTATTATGTTGTTAGAGAATATATCCCATTTATATAAGGGCCTGTTTAGTTCCCAAAATTTTTTGCGCAGTACCTATCACATCGAATCTTGCGGTACATGCATGGAGTACTAAATGTAGACGAAAAAAAACTAATTGCACAGTTGGGTGAGAAATTGCGAGACGAAATTTTCAAACCTAATTAGTCCATAATTAGACACTAATTGTCAAATACAAACGAAAGTGCTATCGTAGCCAAAACCCAAAAAATTTTGTATCTAAACGCGCCCTAAGTGCAATCTTCTTCTTCTTCTTTAGGTCAATGGAGTCGTGCCCGAAAGAAACAAAACGATACTACAGTCGAATTAAAGCCAGCCAAGCCATGCCTCCCTATAAGCAATTAGTGATGGTGTAAAAAATAAAGCAACAGGTCACAAGTTTTCCCAAATTTACTTGACCCAACTTAATTTTGCGCATGAAACGAAAAAAATGTGATTATCAGCGCATCATGAAACGAAGTTAGTTGACGAGCGCGAGATCAAAGAGGGGACACGTTTGAAGCATAACGGCCGCATTTCAGAGTTGCTAACAAAATATCAAAAGAAAAAGAAACGTGCCCTCCATTTATCCGAAACTGATTAGACGGAGAATCATGAAAAAAACCCTCAGCATAACCTATACCGCAACATAAGAAAAAACAAATGTAGGCCTGAAAGTCTGCAAGGTCCAGTATACCCTCGAGGTTCAAGCTCTGTTTGGTTCTCTAGTCCATGGACTAAAGTGGTGTTTGGTTCCTTAAACTAAAATAGACTAAAGTGGAGAGAGAGAGCAATAAATGAGAGGCATGGGTGTCCCCAATATCTTTTAGTCCATTTTAGTCCAGTTTTGTAGTCTAAAGGACTAAAGGATTTTAGTCCACTTTTAGTTAAGTGTTTGACTGTTTAGTCCAACTAAAATGCAAATTTTAATCCAAAATACTTTAGTCCATGGAACCAAACACCCCCTCAAGACCGTTAGTGCAGTAAGACTGAAAGGCACGTTATTACGTGTGCAAAACTTTTTCACCATTTCACGGTGAGTAAGAATTCTGTACCCAAAGTCCCAAACTCCACCCTGGTTTATAACGGGAACAGAGGAAAGGGTCCAGGCTCTTGTCCAAAAGGAACAGACTCTAGCGAGTTGCCACCGAAAGCGAAACGCGCAGCATTGAAAGCACGCTAGGGTTGCAACCACCTTCTACTCAACCAACTAAACTGTGGTAATCGCTTCATGATTCAGACAATTCAGTTTCTTGCAATGACGACAACTCAAAACAATCCAACTGGTGTGATTAGTTCTCGTGGAGACCAATCAACAACTATTATACAGAGATAAAGACACAAATAGGCACTGCCACAGGTAGTTGCGTGCTCGCACTAAAAACAAATTCCAGAGATTCTTCTGTCAATGTCAGGTTAACAGTCACGGGTGGACAGACAGAGAGCAGTGCACGCACCAGTGAATAGCTTGAATGCCGTCGGCAAGCTCCGCCTCTCCGGCATCCAGAACAGATCGCCCTTTGTCTTCATGTACAGCGCCGGGTCTATGATCACCGGCATCGCCCTCGCAAACCTGACGATATCATCATGTGAATAATCTCAGTTGCCAAGAACAAAATCAACTGAGAACGCAGGAGCTGCAATGCAAGCGAGAGCAGAGCACCTACGCTTTCCAGGAGATGTTGCTCGTGTGATCGATGAAGTTAAGATCGCGCGGCAGCTTGGAGAACACATGCATCAAATCTGCAGCAGGCAGGCACAAGCGTCAAAGGTTCAGCAGCACGATCATCATCACTGATCATGCATGGCGCGATCGGAGATTCGGAGGGGCAAGAAAAGCGGAAACCAATAATCCTTTACCATCCTGCGTGACGAGCGGGTAGTCGGAGGCGGAGAGGTTGATGAACCAGTCCCAGTCGGCGCCGCGGCCCCTGCCGTCGCCCCACAGGAGCAGCGCGGCGGCGTGCAGCGTGGTGGTCACCATGGTGGGGCCCCTGTAGGTGACGAGGTTGGCCTTCTCGACCACCTTCACGTTCCCGGCCGCGGCGAGCACCGGGTGCGCGGCGACGAAGGCGGCGAGGTCGGCACGGTCGGCGTCGGGCGCCTGCGCGTCCAGATGGAGCACGTAGCGGTTCCTCGGGTGGTAGAGCGCCAGCAGGCAGCGCCGCATCATCCCGGCGTCCCCGGCCGAGCCGGAGATGAGGTAGGCGAACCGCGGGAGGGACGCGGCGGCCGGGGGCGCGGGCGCCGGGGAGGAGAGCGCGGGCTCGACGAAGTGCGGGGGCAGCGAGCGCGCCGAGGCGCGGGACGCGGGGCCGAGGAAGAGGCGGGAGGTGGAGGGGAGCCGGAACGACGGGGAGGTGGCCAGCAGGAGCAGCAGCGCAACGAGGCCGCCGGCGGCCACGGAGAGCAGCCAGCGGAGGTCGACGTGGTGGGCGCGCGGGCACGGGGCGGAGGCCTCCATGGTGGCTGGGGTTTGTCTGGAGGCTGGCGGAAGGCGGGAGCTGGGGGAGCCTGGGACTGGGGAAGACGGCGAGGCGGGGGTCGTTGCTTTTTATGGTTCGTTGTGCCAGCATGGCGGTGACGGCATCGGAGCCGTGACGTAAGTCGTGGCGACAAATTTGAATTTCAAATCTGGCAGGTTATGTTATCGCTCACAGGAGGCCAGTACATTACAGCGCGACGACGACGACGACACGATATGGATTGAGCTGCCGGCTGGCCGGCCACACTAATTAAACCAGCATCTGCTTCTGCTTTCCTGGACCGCGACGGCGCGACGTGCGTACGTGCAAGGTGCAATGCAACGCTGGCCGTTGAGGGCTCGCCGCGTCGTACCCCGGCAACGCAGGCGGGCACCACGTTAGCATGGCCGGCCGTACCAACAGCTCGTCAAGAGAGGCGAGTAGTGGTGGCGCACACGACAGGAGGAGCAGAGGACGCTGGACGCCCCGTTCCATCCATGACGTAATTATCACCCGATATGCCGCTTCTCAAACGACCCAGCGGCGGCGTCCTCTCCTTGCCTGTGCGAGGCGAAATCAAAGCCGAATCTTTGCTACCGCCACAGGGTCCGAGGCCTACACGTACCTAACGCAGTCACGGGCGCGGTGTGCGTGCAGTTGCCTACGCCTACCGCATCATCCCATTGTGTCAACGCAGAATTTTCGCTTTCGTGCCGAGGACACACACAGCAAATTAGAAGGGTCCGCTCGTTGGAGCAGATCCGTCTGGCTTCAGCGCAAGGGTGGTCGATCCTGCGCAATCCTCCCGAGACGTGTCAGTCAATTTGACCCTTCAATTGATAAGGAGAGAAAGTTCATCATTAATTAAGGGCGGAATGTGCCGGTATTGGCAGACAGTTCCGAATGTGCGGCTCTGAGAGCTGATATGAGAGGATATCGACTAAATAGTCGATTCCAGCGTATTCATAAGAATAAATCGATTAAAGCTAATGGGGTCGTATAAGAAGAATCAATTATCATTCAGGATAAATATTATTTAAGCAAATATTAATCAATGACAATAAGATATCAATGATGATCGGTTTATGCTGAACCAGTGATTACAAGTAATTGAACTCCTTTTGTATAAAGAGATAATTCAACACCGCTTAACCATTTAATAAAGATAAATCTAGTGAACATGTTAGATATCATCTATCGCCATGATCAGTGGGGCATAAGGCAGAATCATGCATGCCCTAGAAACAACAATAGACTCGACGATCCTAACTCATTACTAATATCAGTGGGGCATGAGGCAGAATCATGCAGGCCGTAATACAATAATAAGATCATAGGGCTAACATATCTTTCAACTTATCTCTATTTCAATGATCTTGTAATGTTTGCTGTTCGTGAAAGCGCTCGATATCGGCTAAATAGCCGATTCAGGCATAGCGCACAGTTAAGGTCATACCTTCTTAGGAACAGATCTACCAACTAACGATCCCCACTCCACGGTGCTAACAGTGGGGTGAGAGGCAAAATCCTACAGGCAGTGATAACGGGCCATGAAACGGTTCTCGCTAACCAATAGATCTACTCAAGATCGAACATGCCTTAACCGCACGCTATGCACGATTAAGATTGATGTAAAACAGCCGATAAAACATAACTCATCGTTTAAGGTGTAGATTAGATCTACTTTAGGTTAGCAAACGATTGGTTAAATAAGATATAAGGCCGATCCAGATCAATCTCAATCGGGCAGAGTGGTATTGCTGTAATTAGATAAACAATGAAAGCAATAAACAATATCGGTAACTTAATGAATCTACCAAAGACTGTCATACTAAGGTAGAGCCGATAACTTGACCTTGATCTAATTCAAGCAGTGGGGTGTGAGGCAGAATCACACATGCCATATTTGAATTAGACAAGAATTGATAACTAACCTATACTAGAGTCGCAGTGGGGGTCGACCGGATCGATGCAGCCATACGAACAAAGGTATAAACCATGACGGTACTTACAGACAAGCAGTGGAGGTCGACCGGATCGTTGCAGCCGTACTCGCTGAAGAACTCGCCGAGATCTACTCTACTCCTACTCCTAAGAGGTGGCCAGAGCCGAAGAAAGTAATTGACTTTGTATTTGATTGATTGTTGTTTTTTACAATAGCCGGAGTTTGGTATTTATACCCGGAGCCTAAAAACGAACCTTGCTCGAGTACGACTCAATACAATCTTTGGCATAATGAAAACATTCTAATTTAAGATAACTTGACTCTAATCTTTCTCTTTTTTAGAGTCCAGCACGTCTCATCTCAGCGCCGATCATAGCCTCTGTCATTATCTGCTGGCGCTATCTGAAGAAAGCCGATTCTAGTGCTGCGTCCGAATCAGCTGGTTTCGATCTGTACGTAATTGATCCCTTGCTAACATGATCTTGGGAGCGTTGAGCTTCTGAGATCCTTCTTTCAAATTTTGGTGTAAACACACTGTAATACTCGTGACGTGTAATGCAATACGACCTGGCTCGCTAGCTGGAATATACTACAACCGATCGTTGACAGCGAGAAGATTGCATCCTTGGATTTTTGTTCCGCCTGCTGTTGAATTCTTAAACAAGGCCATGTTGCTCCTGTTTTCCCGTTTGGGCGCCCACGCCTCCGCACGATGGGGCCGACGGCGGGCGCCGCGACGCGAACGCGATGGAATTCCATTCCAGCACGAGGACGAGCAACTCCAACTGCCAGACGATCGAGAGCGACGTTGCCTGGGGCCGCCAGAACCGAGGAGAGGAGCCGCGGCGTTCAGGACAAGAAGAACAGCCAGGCCAGCTGATTCCTCCGCGCCTTCGAATAACCCGTTTCCTGAATCAAACGTTCCAGTGCCGCGCCAAAACAACGCACAGAGTACTCTTGTTTGTCCGAAGGCATCTACATAACAGAACTGTTCTGAGTGTTTATTACTCGCGCTACAAAAAGACACAAATCAATGCTTCAAATGCCACCAAAATACAAGGTGCGAGCGGATCAAAGTCGATAACATGCTACACGTATAGGTAGTTTCCCACAAAACTTCAGCTAAGACCAACCCCACAAAACCGCCAATCTTACACGCAACACAAGCTAAGTCGCCTGCCAAGGCTACGCGGCAAGGGACGGACAAGGGGACTATTACACCACCGTGGGGGGAAAGGGCTGCACATCTCAAGGCTACAATAACAATGCACACAGAATCAACGCCAAAGCTACTGCCACCGATCTCCCTAGCCGCGTCGCGGGAGCGGGAGCGAAAGACGAAGGCCCTCCGCCTGGCGTCGTGGTGCCGTTGTCGGTCGGCAGTTTCTCCGCGGGGCAGGTGTAGCCGCAGAGGCTGGGCCTGACGACTCGGTACACGCCCTTGCTCGCCAGAACGAAGACATCCTTGCTGTTGTCCTCCCCGAACGAGAAGATGTATCCGAGCAGCGGGTCTGTGCTCCCAGCGGTGGATTCGCAGGCGATCGGGGAGGTCTTGGAACAGCTCACCGGTTTCACGGCCGAGGTGTAGTTCCCGCTCCCCTCTGGGGTCTCCGTGCCGGTCCACATCAGCGATGAGTACAGGTCGGTGTAAAGGTACCTGGCAGAGAATCAGCGGATGTCAGAGCTCCTGAATCTACGCAGACATACCTTGCATAATGTGGGAAGCACAGCAGAACTGCTGCTGGGAGTGAAACTGCAAAAATATGCAGGTGTTTTGCTAGGCAGTAACTGCAGACATACCTTCCATACAAGCAAGGATCAGTAGAGCCTCGGTAAACATATCCGCCTGTAATTGACGCAGATCCAATTTCCTTGTTGACAGTAGAATGGTCGTAGCCCATGACAGGGAAAATTGCGTTTATGGAGTCAAGTGAAGTGTTCCCTCCAGGCGACTTTTGTGGGTGAAAGATGTATGGCCCCTCGTATACACGCCATCCATAGTTTCCACCCTTGGTGATTAAATCTACTTCTTCGTATGCATCCTGCTCATGTGTAAGGTAAAAGTCCAAGACAAAATCAAAAGATCAGCAGAACGCAGCGCCTCACAGTGTTCAAGCTAGGAAACTATGTTTTTGTTCATAAGCCTATATTAGCTCTCTGGTTTCAGAATCACAGATGATTGATGTAATGATAGTTCATACTATAAATTAACAGTCAATGAAAATAAAGCAAGACATTTATTCTACTATATTTGAATAATTTAATGATTGAATGTATAGGGGAGAGTGTTACTAGTTTCATGTATGCATTATATGTTACTTTTTTCAAAAAGAAAGAGTACAGAAAAACTTCATGGTCAAAACATGAGGCTTGATAAACTTAGAAATGGAAAGATACCTTCCCAACATCTCCACAGTAGAAGTACGAAGGCCTCTCAGAGTCAAAACTGCATCTCCATGGGTTGCTAAAACCCAAGGCCCATATCTCTGGTTGAAAATCACTATCATCAGCAAACGGATTGTCCTTTGGGATAGAATAGTTACCCCATAAACTCTGGTTTGTGGTTTGACTCTGGCCTGAAAAATTACAACATTATAAAGGTTGAGCACAACCAAATCAAATTAAATCTTGTACTTCATCCCACATGTAGAAAGCTTCGAATATCTCAGTGTTTATCTGCTATAATTACTGACATCTTTTTTTGAACGTAAATAATAACTGACATCTCAGAATAGTCACTTGACTTCAAAATAAGGAAACATGAAATCAGCAAGAAATGGCCATTCTGATGTCACAATTAGCGGCGCCAGACACCAAATGAGAATCATCAACTACATTTGTATAACTAAAATCCACAACCACATGTACATACCAAACATCTGGTTATCAAATTTATGAGGATTTTTTGTCATTCTAATGTTTCAGATTTAGAATTTTAGATTCAGTTGACATCATTTTTAACATTAAAGTAGGGCACCGACTGTTGCAGTCTAGTGCCTGCTTTTTTTTTAATGAGTTTTCATATTCCCCCATGACACTGTTGACAGTTCGATATGGATCTCATTTTGCCTCGAGCATGACTTCAGGTACTTCGCCATATCGATCACCCTTTAATTTAATGTGGGTCACTAGAATTTCAATTCAGGCATTAGAATTTGAAACATGATGCTATGGTAATGCCATGGTTAGACGGGAAAAAGAGAAACTAATTTGTGATGCTAGTGTGGTCCATGAGAATTATACAACGCATGAGCAGTAGTGGAGTAACTGGAGGCTAATCGTGAGCAATATTGAGCAGTCAACTTTGCTAGTGAGGATATGAAAACTTATAAAAGTTGGAGGCGTTAGACCATTAAAAAATGATACAGGAGGGTTTTTGAAAAGACCTATCTTGTAGGTTTATTTTTTTTCATTTTCCTTTTAAACATATGGAATGGTTGCCCATTAAGTATAAACTGTATGGTTAGGGAATACATTTCATTAATGGTAGGTCATAATCAAATGCCATTCTGAAGAATAAACTCTAAACCAGTAAACCTATAACCTAAACAACAACAAACCTGCTAACTGAAGAGTCTGTATAAGTTTTCAGTGGTAGTAACAACAGATATGCAGATGTACACTTAAGATTTCAAGCACATGACTCAAGGTAAAGATCAACGGAGTACCAATATTAGCAACAAGCCAACAAACCAGAACAAAAAACATCGTCATCTTTTGCTAAAGAAACCATCATCGCCAACTTACTTTGGGTGCTGTCAACGTCAAGCCTCATTATTTTCCCCAAAAGTGATTTCTTATTTTGCGAGAAATTAAACGGATCGCCTTCGCTTCCACCATCCCCCATCATAAGGTAAAGGTATCCATCTGTTGGTCCAAATAGTATTTGCCCTCCATGGTGAGCTGTATACGGCAGTCCCATTGTAAAAATCCTTCTATTCTCATATGGATTGGCAGATGTTGCCTACAATACAAAATAACAGTGAGAAATATAACTAGAGTATCAAGATTTTTACAGGTGAAGGTAAACAAAGCATACCATAGAAACGTTAGATGAGGAGATTTTTGCAGAATACTCTGAAACAACAACTTGGTACTGGCATGGCTGAGCACCATTGTCAGGGCCGAGCTTTGACGGATCACAGTTAGCGTCAGAATTACATGAACACCTACCAGCACATTTAGGCGATTGAGTTCTATCACAATTATAAGAAACAAAGAAGCGTCCATTGGTAGCGAACTTTGGATGAAATGCTATACCCATGAGGCCAAACTGAGAATCATGATGAACTTCATCAGTTATATCAAGAAATGGATTTGCCTCATCATATTGTAGAATGCCCCCAGAGCCTTGTTCTGGGATGGTTGCCAACCATATCTTTCCAGCTTGGCTAGACAAGAAAACTCTGTTGGATCCATCAGGATGTGGAGACATATTCAGAAAGGATCCATTGCCTATTCTCTCAAGGCATATCCCTTTAGGTGTGGGTGATGGTTCTGTGCTGTTGAAGAAAACTGCATTTCCATTGAAACATAGAGACTGGTCTCCAGATGAGCCACCAAATGATGTGCAGAATTCATCTTCTGACTGCCAGACATCTGTGAGCTTTGACGATGAACTAGGCAGTCTTGCACTTCCTTGCAAGGGAGGTTGAAAAGGAGAATTTACTATTGTCACATTTTTGCAAGTCTCCCAAACTAGTTTACAGTAGTCTTGTGTAGAATCTTTTGACTGAGCAGAACTTGCTAAGGAAGTATAGTTGCACAGGAGAGGAACCATCTGAATCTTTGAGCTTGAGTTGAACAACTCAGCAGAAAATGGATTGCATTCCTGAAGGTAGACCGAGATTTTTTTCATTTAGTATATACAAAAGCAACAAGGAACAGCAAAGTATCGCCTAATGGAAAACATAAAGCAATATAAATCTTTAAAAACAAGTCACAGTGCGATAGTACTGACGAAGTGACTGTCATGTGGGGGCGCCAATATCAAAGGCGCTCTAGGGCTCGAGATGCAGCCAGGGCAGTCTCCAAGGGGGCACCAGCTGTAGTTAATGACAATTAGTAGTCTAGGGAAAGGATAGAATTAATGAGAGATTAAGGATGATTAATGGGGAGAGAACCAAGGAGCTTGTGGCTAGCGCCTAGGGGCTGGGCAGTCCTATATATACCCTGTAATCAGCTTATGAGAAGGCAATCAAGAAACAAGTTATCTCCTAATATACCTCTGCTGCTCTTAATCTCATCCCCTTCAACATAGGGCGTCCAGGGGATAAACCTCACGCCATTACCAACCCATGCTACGAGCTTCGTAGTCAAGGGCCTGCTACCTTGAGCACCGACACCCTTGATAACCTGGTATCGGCTTCCAGGCGTTCTTCATCCGCTACTGTGCCACCACCACCCCCTCCAGCCACCACCAAGCCTCCCACCTCAGCTGCACCATCCACCTCATCCGCCTCCATATCCTCACCCATGGCTGAACCATCTACAGCTGATCTGGCCAAGATGATCCAGGCCTTGACCACCTCCATGAATGCCTCCATCAGTACCCTCCAGAGTCAGGTGGCGGCCCTGCAACAGGAGCGACCAGCAGCATCCTTCTCAGGCTCCCAAGGTTCTGGCCAAGGCAACCATCTGAGTGATCGGCCGCCCCGGTTCCAGAAGCTCGACTTCCCCAAATTTGACGGGAAGTCTGATCCGTTCGCATTCATCAATCGCTGTGAGTCCTATTTTCACCAGCAGCGCATCACCGTAGAGCAGCGCATCGCCGTAGTTAGGTGGCGGCCCTGCAACAGGAGCGACCAGCAGCATCCTTCTCAGGCTCCCAAGGTTCTGGCCAAGGCAACCATCTGGGTGATCGGCCGCCCCGGTTCCAGAAGCTCGACTTCCCCAAATTTGACGGGAAGTCTGATCCGCTCGCATGCAAGTGCGCCTCCGGCTAGGCGATGTCAACGTCCACGCTCTCATCGACTCGGGATCGACGCACAACCTCATCGCCGAGAAGGTTGCCAGCCGCACCGGACTCCCTACGGTCGGCTGCAGCTCTGCGTCCGTCACGATGGCCAGTGGCGAGTGCGTGCCGTGCACAGGCGTGTATTGGTGGGCGCCGTTCTCCATCAATGGCAATCAATTCTCAGCCGACTTCTTCGCGCTCCCCTTGCCGGGGTACGACGTGGTGCTGGGTACCCAATGGCTGGCCACACTCGGCCCAATCCTGTCGGACTTTGCGGCCTTCACCATGTCCTTTTGGCACAAGGACCATCCGGTCTTATGGCTCGTGAAGAAGTCCGTCGGCACCCCTCCAACTACATCAGCCACCTGGGAGGACATCGACAGCTTCATCGACCGCTCTCCAACCTTCCAGCTCGAGGACGAGCTGCTCGTCAAGGGAGGGGTAGATGTCATGTGGGGGCGCCAATATCAAAGGCGCTCCAAGGCTCGAGACGCAGCCAGGGCAGTCTCCAAGGGGGCACCAACTGTAGTTAATGACAATTAGTCGTCTGGGGAAAGGATAGAATTAATGAGAGATTAAGGATGATTAATGGGGAGAGAACCAAGGAGCTTGTGGCTAGCGCCTAGGGGCTGGGCAGTCCTATATATACCCTGTAATCAGCTTATGAGAAGGCAATCAAGAAACAAGTTATCTCCTAATCTACCTCTGCTGCTCTTAATCTCATCCCCTTCATCTTAATCTCATCCCCTTCAACATAGGGCGTCCAGGGGATAAACCCCATGCCATTACCAACCCAAGCTACGAGCTTCGTAGTCAAGGGCCTGCTACCTTGAGCACCGACGCCCTTGACAGTGACACTCTGACATGTAGTATGAACATAGGGTTGACATCTCTATTCCCAAAGATAAGAGTGGTTTTGTACAAGTCCTTTTTCTCTCTCTGTACCATGAGTTTTTCCCTATTCTCCAACAGTCATGGTACCTAGAAAGAAACAAGGATTGTCTCTGTCTGCTAGAGCTTTGACTTTGGTAATTTCATCATGACAAGTTTTTAGATTCATAACAGAAGAGTGCAAAGGCTTATCTTCAACTACAAACATATGCTTTCATCTCAACTATGTATTAATTGCAGTGAACAAGTGGAATAAACTCTATCTAAGCAAACACCACACCTGAACATACCCAACATGAATCTCTTTGTTTTATTTTCCCCTTTTCAGGACGCACATCGATGTTTATTAGTTTATTCTTCTCAAGATTCTTGGTATTAACATAGGTATGATAGTGGTAGACAGTGCGCCCGTATCTCAATGAAGATCCAACTAGCTGTCCAGCACTCCGAGATCTAATAGTATTTGACTGAGTACTTAAATGACGGATCAACGCTAGCGGCACTATTTTAAGAAGGAAAAACTACCTAGTATTCACCAAAAAAAGGGAGTAAAACAAATGCAACCACGTTAACCCCCTCATCAGGCAAATAATCGAGCACGGCGCGTGCAACCTGGGGATCCCGCAGCCCAGAGTCACAGTCAACAGTCAAAACACAACACCGATATTCAGCCAAGCTAACCGGCAACCGTGGGCAGGCAATTCAAATCAATTGGTTAGTGATTACCGCGCAGAGGACGGACTTGACGACGCCAGCGCAGGCCGCGTCGGAGATGTTCATGGCGCGGAACCTCTTCCGCAGCGCGGCGTCCGCGGCGGCGTCGCAGCAGCTGCTCCTGCTTCTGCTGCGCCCGCCGTAAGCGGAGCAGAAGCCCAGCGTCCTGTTCAGCGGCACCGGCGCCCCTGCAGAAACAAGCGAATCGGAACTCAGAACACGCCCGCGAGAAGAGGGAGAACCCGTGGGAAGCGGTAGGTGCTCACGCCCGTCGGTGCACAGCGGGAGTGCGCGCACGGCCGGCGGTGACCAGGCGGCGAGGCAGCAGCAGCAGCAGCAGAGGAGGAGGAAGAGCGAGCGGCGCACGCGCGCCGGGGTTGGAGGCCTCCTCATCCGTGGCTGCTGCTGCTGCGGCCTGTGGGTGCGCCGGCTACAGCTCCTAGCGGTATGGGCATGGCCGAGCCCCGCCGCGTCGGGGAGCAGGTAGATTTAGGCCCTGTTTAGTTCTCAAAAATTTTTGCGCAGTACCCGTCACATCGAATCTTGCGGCACATGCATGGAGTACTAAACGTAGACGAAAAAAAAACTAATTGCACAGTTAGGTGAGAAATCGCGAGACGAAACTTTCGAACCTAATTAGTCCATAATTAGACACTAATTGCCAAATACAAACAAACGGGCTACAGTACCCAAAACCAAAAATTTTTGGCTTCTAAACGCGGCCTTATTGGGACACGGGGGAGGGCAGGAGGCGGCATGGCCGCATAGGCAGCATGGCATGTGAATGTTGACCAAGTTGGGTTTAAATATGGACGGCAAGTGGAAGGGAGACATTTGTCTACGCCTGATCGCTCGAGCGACGGCGACGGGTTTGACTTCATATGATCACTCCTACTACTATACGGAGTACTAAAAGTTGAGCTTAACATGTTTAGAGATCTAAAAAATTTATATATCTAAATGACAAATTCAGAGGCCGATTTTAGTTTGGTATTATTGTTGGTTTGTAACTGGTGGTGATGAACTTAATTATCACTACCAACTATTACTATCAATTGTAAAACCAATGAGGATGGAGGTTTTGGAATCGACTGTAAAAAATGTGTAAGCCCTTGTTTAGTTCCACCCCAATTTCCAAAAAGTTGCTACAGTACCTGTCACATCGAATGTTTGCGGCCCGTGCATGAAGCATTAAATGTAGACGAAAAAAAAACTAATTGCACAGTTTGGTGGGAAATTGCGAGACGAACGTTTTGAGCCTAATTAGTCCATATTTGAACACTATTTGCCAAATAAAAACGAACGTGCTACAGTAACCCTAAAATCCAAATTCCTACAACTAAACACAGCCTAAATATTCTTCTGTGTGAACTCGATTGTCGTACTCCTGCCACTGCGTTGAGCCGTTGACTCTAGAGAATTAATGCAAGCGAGCACCTGAAAAGTGAGAACGGAAATGGGGTGTATACTATTTGACTTTGCTTTCTCAGGATCACCAAAAGTCACTACGCATTTATACGTGAACATCGTCAACTGATTACAGCGATCAGTGGGGTGTAACACAAAAAGTCAATACTCAATAGCATAGGCCTTCTTCAACAAAAAAAAATAGAGATAAATAGTACTCATAGTCCTATACTAATAAACTTTTTGAGCAAATATTGCTACTCCCTCTGTCCCTAAAAGAATCAATTCCTAGAGCTGTCATAAGTCAAATTTTTTAAACTTTCATCGAATTTATAGAAAAAAAACATTAAGACTTATGATATCAAACTAGTATCATTAGATGTACCATAGAATATATTTTTATAATATGCCCATTTCATGTCACAGATGTTGTTATTCTTTTCTATAAAGTTAATCAAACTTTAAAAAGTTTGTCTAGCATCATGAATTCTAGAAATTGATTTATTTTGGGACACAGGGGTAGCAGAGACCTCACGGGCTCACGGCATGGAAAGTGAGCTGAGTAGCGTTTCTGCCATTCAAAACGTCCGCTGATTAGTGCAAAGATCTCTAGTTTCCAAATTATAAGTCACTTTGACTTTGAGTTAAAGTGACTTATAATTTGGAATGCAAGGAGTAGTACTTTAGAGCATCTCCAACAGTATCTAAAAAATACTCTAAAAATAGGTTTTTCAACATTTGCAAAATATATTAGAAGACATAAAAAAGCTACAATTTTAACAGTTTCTAAAATCTTGCGCCTAAAAGATAGAAGATAATTTTATATTAGGAATCCTAAACTATTTCTAAATCACACTAACCATTTTATATTTTATTTCTCTCTTATATATTTGCATGGGAACATTGTCCTACTTTTTTTTTCTACCCCACATCCTTCCACCTCGGATTGGGGTGACGATACACGCGCGAAACTTTACGTGCATGGGGTGGCTTTTTCCGAGTGCCAAAAGATTGAGAGGTGGATTTGGAGGTTGTTGGAGATGAGTTTTTTTCAATCTTGTCAAAATTTTTGGATTGGGAGACTCTTTTGGGTACTTTTGGATATGCTCTTAGAACGTAAAAAAATATAGGAATCACTTTGTTTTTTTATTAGACTAGCAAATGAGCTATAATAGAACCAATATGTCTTGAATGATGAGGATTTAATTGAAAAATGGCGGAATGAAGAGGAATCCGATAACAATGACTTGATTATAGCGGTTGCATATGTTGCTGACCTCGAATGGATAAAATGAAAGAGGGTTCCATGAGGATTCGACACGTGGTTCCAAGGGACCTCCATGGAGACAATTTTACGTATTGTCGTGTATTACTCACTGATCCTTCCATTTTTAATGACAAGTCCATTGGAGGCTCGGGCCACGGGTACCAATCGGCGACCGTCGTCGCATCTCTGCCCCAGACGTGGATGGCAGGTTCAAGGTCCTATCGCGAGGGACGACAAGTGGTGGTGATCGGACAGGACCTGAGCGGCTAGCGAGCCATCAACCTTCGGGACACATTCCTGTAGATCTACACGGCAAGTACCTCAATTGCCTCTCCACCATGCACCGGGTGGCAACCTACAAGTTGCCACAACGTTGTCTGCGCTGCAAGGGATTTCAACACCTTGCGCGTGGCTGCAAGCGGCCATGGTTCGCGTGATCTAAGAGCCTAGGCGCTGCAGGCGCCGTGGGTGGCAAGCCACAACGCGTCTATGGCAGCCGTAACTCCTGCCCATTGGTGCTCGGCAGGCGGCCCACGGTGGTTCACGAGACTCTAATGGGGCCGTGTGGGGCAGCGTTGGTAGCGTCAGCGGTGGCCGCTGGCAACGACAACGGAGGTGTCAGGGTTGGTCAGCAGCCGACACCCCGACAGCACTGGGTGACACCTCCATCGCTGCTGGAGCCTAGATGGATAAGGTGAGCTAACCAGCGAGACGAGCCACGCCGAGCTCGACCTGTTGACGCTGGCGTTATACCTAGAAGCCACACGTGCTCATTGCGACGTCACGAAGGACCCAATGCTAGAGGAGTTTGCGGGCTTGGTCGCTATCAGCCGGACCACGAGAGGCCCTACACCGAGCAACCTATCTACAATTCTAGTGTCGGCCTCCTCGGAACATGGGACGTCATCAATGGCCACCTGTGTGTGCACATGCGCCCTCTCAGGTAGGCTGCAGGTGTCGTCCCAGCACGATGATCGCTCTAGCGACTCCTCAACAGAGTGGGCCGCTCCATCCCACCTTGCTCTGTTGGCAACGAACTCACCTCTGTTGTCGCCCGGGCAGGCGTAGGCACAGTGTCGGGGACCTAATACCGGGGTACCCAATGAGGTGGAACTAATAACCATCGAACGTTGATGCTTCCGGTCAGACAAGAATGCTACTATGCTTCTTGCCCGAACAATGGAAGATTGGTTTCACCTTGCCCGACCCCCGAGGGCTAGACTCTGCCTTGCCCGATGGCTAAGGGCTGGCTCCGCCTCGTTCGACGTCCGAGGGCGGGCTCCGCTTCACCCGACGTCTGAGGACAGGCTCCGCCCCGCCCGATGGCTAAGAGCTGGTTCTGCCCCGCCTGATGTCTGAGGGCTGGTTCCGCCCCGCTCGACGTCTGAGGGTGGGCTTTGCCTCGCCCGACGGCTGAGGGCAGGCTCCGCCTCACCCGATGACTGAGGGCCGGCTCCGCCTGGCCTGACATCTGAGGGCTGGTTCCGCCCCGCCCGACGTCCGAGGGTGAGCTCCACCTCGCCCGACGACTGAGGGCTGGCTTCACCTCGCCTGATGATTGCACCCTGCTCCTTCATGATGACAAGCACATGGTACGATGGGACATTCGAGTCAGCCGCAGTACCAAGGACCATGTCCTGCACGCCTGTAGGAAGGTACCGTCAGGATACGATGGGACGGGTGCTTTAAGCCCTTTTCGACCTAACATTGCTCGAATAGTGTTGTAGGCGCCGACTTTTGTCCCATAGGGTTGTAGGTGCCACCATCAGCCCTCGGGCGCAGATACTAACACAGGCATACTACAACCACTACAATCCAAGGAAGAACTCACATCATCTACAGTGATAGACGTATATTCATTTCCCCGTCTACTCCCCACAGAGTCATGGCTCAGTGTCCTGACGCACCGCACCGCACGCCGGGGGTGGATGGGACATGACCACTCGCTGAAACAAAGTCAGAACCCAGCCCTATCAGGATCGACGGAACATACTATCCCTGGCGTGGTCTGCCATGTCAGTAGGGCAGGCTTAAGGGAAAAGGGAGACCCGACACCCTCAAAGGACTTTCTCTGCCTTTGGTTTTTTCCTCTTTCTCCCATCTGTAACCCCTGCTCCCCCTTGGTCTATAAAAGGGAGGGCAGGATACCCCATGCAAAGGGGATCGGTTCAACACACACAACACATCACACATACGGCCAAGCAGCAACCAAGCTCTTGGCATCCTTTCGACCATTCCATCAGAGACTTAGGATCTTTCCCTCTCTCGACCATTTGTACCCCCTACTACGAACCTTTTTCGGTACTGATAACACGAGCAGCAGCAGACTGGACGTAGGGACATTCGGCTCGAACCAGTATAAACATTGTGTCCTTTAGTGTACCATCCGGGCCTAACGTGCAACAATTATAAATTTACTAGCCGGTGTTTGTTCGAAACACCGACAGTTGGCGCGCCAGGTAGGGGCCTTTGTGCGTTCCAAATCAAGCCTCGGATGGCTAACCACACAATCAGCTGGGTCCCGGGCGCACACATGCATTTCGGTGACCTGGACTTCATCGTCATGGTGGGAAGAGAGTTGGCGTTGGCCCATCTCGCCATCCAATCTCTCCCCTCCATCGGCTCTGGCTACGGGAGGCTTGAGCGCCAGCCCAGCGTCTCCCTTGGATCCCAGCCATCCAAGGAGGACCCGCGCCGCCTCACCCTCTTTCCGGAACACTCCGCGTGGAGTGCCCCGATGGCGTTTCCGTTCGGTCTCCACAACGCCACGGCCACCATAAGCCACCTTGTGGCACGGCGCACGGTCCCATCCCCCGCGAACAACGAGTCCATGGGGATGATCGAAAGTGTCACAGAATCCCTCCATGGCCTCCTCATGGAAGGTTCGGGGTCGGACTCTAGCTCTAACTCTAGCACAGGGAACCATCGTCCCTCCCGGGAATGTTTCATGGCGGAAACCTCCGAGGGACACGTCGAAAGCGCCTCTGAGAAGGAGGTTACCCTGGTAGGCAACCTCGGCAACAAAACCGAAGGAAGAACGGCGGCCCCGTCTCATGTAGGGGTGGAGCAACTAAAAGCATGAAAGCGGGAGATCAACGAAGCCGGACAACAGCTTGTTCGGGAATACGCGTTGGTCGATCAGGAGATCGAACGCCGCGGAGACGGTGGGCACACATGCGCCGTGGCCCGCGACGTAAACTGAAGGATCATTGTCGATGATGAAACCCTTCTTCACTTCGCTCGGGCGAGCCAGAACATCGCAGCCGTAATGGCCTTGCTCCATGGCCTTCTAGAGGTCGCAACGCTCGAGGATCGCCGGGCCCACCATGAAATCCGCACGCTGCTCGAGTGTGCGGTGGCGCAGCAGGCGGAGAGTTCATTGTCTCGGCGACGTGAGCTCGACACCAGCCAACGCACGTCCTCGGTGCATCCTGCCAGGGACGCATCAATCCACCAGGCACCGCAAGGCAGCAAGCAGCGCGCCGCGGCCCGGATACATCAGCGTCTCGACCGTAACTACGATGCGCGCAGCACCCTCGACGCCTACAGACGTACCTACAGCGACCCGAGGGAAGGAGCCCGCCGTGGCTATCATCCTCGACGTGGCAGATGCTACGACATCGACGAGGACCGGAGCCTAAGCCCTAGCCTACCAGGCCCTCAAGCCTTCGGCCGACACATCCTCAACGATGCATTCTCGCCAAGGTATCGACCACCTACTAATATCCTTAAGTACTCCGAGGAAACAAACCCTGGGCTTTGGCTTGAAGACTATCGGCTTGCCTGTCAAGCCGGTTGTGCGGATAATGACAACTTCATTATCCGCAACCTTCCACTGTTTCTGGCCGATTCGGCTCGGGCGTGGTTGGAACACCTGTCGTCCAACACAATCTAGAGTTGGACGGATCTGAAGGAGATCTTTGTGGAAAACTTCCAGGGCACATACAAACGCCCTAGGAACCCATAGGACCTCAAGAACCGCCATCAGAAGGCCGGTGAGACCCTCCACGGGTACATCCACGTGCATGCTCCTATAGGGCCTCAAGCCTAGGATCTTCAACCGGCTGAACAGATCCGGCGCACGCTGGGTCACCGAGCTCCCTGCAGTGCTCTGGAGTCTGAGGACAACTCCTAGCCGGGCCACCGGCTACACGCCTTTCTTCATGGTCTACGGTTCTGAGGTCGTCCTCCCGACGGACCTCGACTATAGAGTACCAAGAATCAGAGCGTACGACGAACAGGGAGTCGAGGCATCCCACGAAGACGCCATGGACCAACTAGACGAAGCCCGCGACATCGCCCTCCTCCGTTTGGCCAAGTACCAACAGGCGTTGCGACGGTACCACGGCCGACGGGTGCGGGACCGAGCCTTCATTGTATGTTGAACTCGTCTATCTTAATTAGAAAATGATGCACAAATCTTTAGCGTTCTAGAGAAAAAAGGAAGTTTCGAATGTCTAAGAATTTGTTCTTACGCATTGTGATATAAGTGGAGGCACATCTCTACATTTCGAATATTTCGAATTGGAACATAAGATAAGATCGTTGATAAATCTCGATCTCTAAAATAATTGAAATGCATGACATGGTCGCTGAATAAATTTTAAGTTAATCGTAAAAGCTAGTACAAACTGAAGCTTCACCTATACAAATGGGTAGGAATGGTCGTGACGGGAGGAGAACACGGGCCCCTCTGGCTGGATGATCCCAGCAGGCCGTACGATCTGCTCAGGCCAGATGACCCTGGCCGAATAATCCCATCACCCGGCGCGGAAGAAAAGCACCTGGAGAGGAAGGTGGCTACACCACAGTGAGGGGTGGCCTGCCGCAGCATCTGGTGGAGGGGTACAGCCACCTTCTCCTGCACGATGTGACGATGCGTGGACCAGATGTTGCCGGGGAAGGGGTGCGCGCGGGATACGACCTTCAACACAGATGTAACTCTGGGCATATTCATGTTCGCGGTGGTACGATGAGCGATTGGTGGCGGTGGGTGAGAAATGGGTGGCGCCGGCGCGGCGAAGCGAGAGGGGAGTGTCGGCGTCTTGGGGTAGGCCACTATGGTAGGGTTTGCTCTGATGTGAGAGGCAACGAGGAGACGCGAGAAGTGGACTATGGCGGTGTGAAGACTCTTGGACCCGGCCTGCTTTTTTTCTTTGAAATAGCCCGGCCTACTTCTTCCCAGTGTGGGCCCATATGGATGGGAAATATACATGAGCAATGGAAAAGTTCGTATTTACTCTTCTACTATATTTGAGTGGCTTAAGTCTGAGTTTTCTTGCTCAATCACAAAGTCTCTCCACTTAGGCCACTCTCAGTGGATAGTTTCATGTCGTTGTTTCCAAAACTGCTATGTCATATACAATGAAATGAAACTCGAATGAAACACCCTCTCTCAATGCAAAGTTTCATTTTAGTTTCAAATACATTTAATTTCTTGACTCATAGAGAGATGGTTATCATACTAAGAGAGATGAAACTCATTTCTTCTCTCTCTTGTTAAATACACTATCATGTCATAAAAAATACCTATGTGACAACCTATTTAATGTAAATGAAACTCACATGAAACTTCCACTGAGGCTGGCCTTACTATCAAAACTGTTCACCTAACCTCTTTGTCCCATAAAACATGGTTTCAGACTTATATAGCGCTGCTGTATGTAAGTGGTTTTTGTGTGTGCCTCGTCCAAAAAAAAAGTGGTTTCTGTGTGTGGACGCGTTGATGCGGCTATGACTTTAGCAGGCACTCAGGATTTGTTCAACACTAATTCTATGCCCCGTGCGTCGTTGTGATGGACTTAAAATGTTACAAACTACCAAAGACTTCTCTTTTTGGTAAAAATAAAGTTGCTCGCACTCTAGCGGTTGCACAATAACCATGAGTTATTAGAAAATAAAGTGACAGTATCTTTTCAAAAAATATATATATAAGGTGGCAGTAGCAAATAGTAATGCAAGGACCAAACTTACGAATCGTGATACCAGCCGTTAATTCATAGTCGATCATATCATTTAATAACCAGAGCACTATTTGTCCATGTACATGTAACATTATTCCAATCATCTACTCAATCATAGGCCCAATTGCGTCCTCCGGACTCTAATAAGAGCAATGTTAATAATACACCCGGCTAGCTGTATTAATCTTTGCAGCCAACCTCTCAGCCCACCCATTCAGTAGTTACATCTTCACTATCAATACGTGGCCCACTTGTCTCTCTCACAGAGTTTCTTGATTCTTGTGTTAAACCGGCTGTAAGCTTAGAGCAAGGTTAATAATACAGCCGGCTTGCTGGCTGTAAGGTTTTTTGCAGCCTTCTCTCAGCCCACTCATATAGTAGTTAGCTCTTTACAGTTAATACATGGCCCACTTGTCTCTCTCACAGACTTTCTTGGTTCTTGTGCCCAAGCCGGCTGTAAGCTTACAGCCCGCTTCTTCTCTCTCCTCCCCTCTCTCCTCCACCTCAGCATTTAGTCGGCTTACAGCCTACTATTATATTAGCCCGTTTCTCATCTCTCTTTCCCTTTCTCCTCCACCTCAGCATTTAGCCTGTTTGCCGCCCCTTGTTATACTTACTCTCACTCTTCTTAATGTGTTGCGCATATCCATGATAAAATACATGCCTTGTGGCTTTTTTTAATGACAACCAGTTGATGTGGCATCTGCGAAACAAACATTATTCCAAAAGAAAACTTGTAATCAATTTTGCAAACCTCACATGGAAAATGAAGGCATATATGGTATATGTGGATATATATAACTGACAATGTGTACATATGCTCACCATTAATCTTTTACAGAATATATTTAGAAGCTAGATCAATCAAGGGATGCATATCAAATGTTGCGGTATCGCATTGTTGATATTTTTCTAACACAAGGATATGTAGCAATTCTATTATTGACAACTGACACAAAACATTGGTTTAAGGGCATAAAGGCTAGAAAACTAGGGCACGGCGTTGCGGGGCTTGTCTATAATTTTTCTTGTATATATACCAGAATTGGTGTGTTTTGTATAGTTTAGTGAGATTTAAGAATATTAAATATATGTCTTCACCAATAGAAATATGTTGATATTAAAACATGTAAGGTTTACCTTATTCAATATGTTTCTTTTAATTTTAAATGAATTAATAAGATACAAACTTGACTATTTACTATAGAATTTTTTAAGGATTATATTTTTAGAGCAATGCGTGTAGTTGTTAATGCTATTCAGAGGACCCTAGTTTTTTCGGCATAGAGCTAGACTTGCTTATGTTGAGTGGGTGAAGATAAAGTAAAAATTTATTGTGTTCTATATTGAGATATTAATATTTGCAGTTAACTTGTTTATATTCGATGTCATATGATTATCTTATTTTAGCTGTTCATCGAAATGGCATCAAGATGGAGATGATGAACTCGAGACTCTCTAAATTCAAATGTTTGCTGTATAACTCTTTGAAAGATTATACTTTCAGAGTGTGGTGTGTACTTGTTAATGCTATTAGGATCCTAGTGAAAATTTATTGTGTTCTGCATTGAGATATTAATATTTGCAGTTAACTTGTTTATATTCGATGTCATATGAATATCTTATTTTTGCTGTTCATCGAAATAACATCAAGATGGAGATGTTGAACTCGAGACTCTGTAAATTCGAATGTTTGTTGTAAAGCTCTTTGAAAGATGATACTTTTAGAGGATCCTATTGATTTTGAGCATAGAGCTATACTTGTTTTTTTTTTTTTGAGTGGGTGAAGATAAAGTAAAATTTTATCATGTTTTGTATTGAGATATTAAATCAAGATAGAGATGATAACAGATTATAGCATAGAGGTTATGATTTTTTCTAGGAAATGGAAAGTATTTATCGTGACCGTTGAATCAAATTGATTAGTTATTAATATTATTGTATCAGTTTCATCATTTTTTTGGTTAATTATAGTCTCTGTAAAAAAATAAATTATCAGATATATTTGGTATTCTTTGTGTTATCATAAGTTTCTATGGGTGCGAGACTTAAACAATACGTGAACATAATGGAAATATATTTGATCAGTATGTAACCAGTGTTTGAATTTCACACTAAAAAGCATAGCCAAGCATCTACAACAAAAACTTTCTACTAAAACTTATCATATTATGCATTCCTTGAATAGATATACTTATGTGGAGGTCAACAAAACTGAGTTTGTTTTATTTTTGGATTTTTCTATAAATACTATGCATTTTAGAAGTTTCAGCCAATTTATTCACAAAAAAATTATCAGAAAAGGGAAAACACTTGTCAGCTAGGCCCCCGGGCTTTTCCGGATCTGTAGCTTTGCATCTATACTTGTCAGCCGGGTAGCACTATTTATATGAGTCTATAGCTTTGCATCTAGAACCCTATAATACTTCCCTAATCATTTTTCACCACTTTTCTTCCTCAGGCGAGCAGCAGACTGGGCATTTGGTTTAAACCATAATTTCGGTTCGGTTAATTCGGTATCCCAGAAATTCGGTTTCTCAGAAATAGCAACCGATCGGTCTGGTTGAAAAATGAAAGCCGACAACTTCGGGTTTAAACCGAACCGACCGAAATTGCTGGCGACGGCCCCGTCGCTGCGCTCTTCCTGCTCGCGAAGGCCGCCGCGAGCCCGTGACCGCTGCTCTGCGCAGCCTCGGTGACCCTGCTTGCGCGCTGCCGGCACGGCCTGCGCGCACCGCAGCCGCGCGCTACAGCCGCTGGCGCGGCTTGCTTGTGCCGCCGCCTCGCGCTGCAGCCACGCGTCACTGCTGCCGCGCACGGCTCCTCGCGACATCGCCGCCACCGCCGCGTCCTCGCACCGCCGTGCGCTGCTTCTCGCGCCGTCGCCGCGCCCTGTAGCTAGGGCTAGGGATTGGGGAAAATCAGAAACGGGGAGCTCGTGAGGAGTGAGGGGACGGGGTGGGGATGGGAAGCCGAGTGGCCAGCAGGCCATTTGGGCTGTATTGGTTTGGGCCATGTGGGGTTTGGTTGTTCGGTTGTTCGGTTGTTCTACCTCCTCAAACCGAAGCAGAAACCGAGTACAGAAATTCTGGGACTAAAAAACCGAAGCCGAAACCGAAAACAAGAAAAATTGACATTCGGTTCGGTTCGGTTTTCAGTTTAGGGTTAAAAAGTGTCAGCCTGAGAGCAGGGCACAGGTCACGCGGTGGAGCTTCGATTCCAGTCGGTGGAGGTGATGGCCGGTGGTGAGCGGCGGTGCTCGCGCCCAGCACGTCGTCCCGCATCCGTGGGTGCACACTGGATGGCCAGAGGTGACCTGGTGGTGTCCGGCCACGCGCACAGGTGGCTCGGAGGCCGCGGCTGTGCCGGCAACGATGGACGGCGGCGCTGAGGCTCGGTAAGGGCCAGAGGCTCGCCTGTGCCGGGGGCCTCCCGCGCTGGGGCCGCCCCGTCGCCGAGGCCACCCACGCAGGGGCTGGTGCGCCGCCGCGTGCCGCCGCCAGGGACGTGAAACAGTATGTGAACAGTGCTCGAGCCGTCTGATCGATATAGACAGCGTGTTGGTTTGATCGTAAATTCTTTCGGTCATAATAGTTTTTTTTTCTTATATCAAACCAACCAACAATAATAATATAATTCTACGATCGTTTCAGCCCCATTCCAACATGCTGATAGCGGCCGAGGATGTCCGGCTGACGTGGCCGATCCTCAGCCCGAGAATTGTCCGCAGGTTTCGTCTCATAAAGATTTGACTGAGTGCTTATATGACGGATCAACGCTAGTGGCACTATTTTAAGAAGGAAAAACTACCTAGTATTCACCAAAAAAAGAGGAGAAAAACAAATGCCACCACGTTAACCCTCGTCAGCTTTCGTTTCCCCTCGTCAGGCAAATAATCGAGCACTGCGCGTGCAACTGGGGAATCCGCAAACCCACTAACGCAGAGTCACAGTCAACAGTCAACACAGATATTCAGCCACGCTAACCGGCAACCGTGGGCACTGGGCAGGCAATTCAAATCAATTGGTCGGTGATTAGTGATTACCGCGCAGAGGAGAGGACGGACTTGACGACGCCAGCGCAGGCCGCGTCGGAGAGTGGTTTAAGAACATGTGATGCAACTGAGATGTACCTATTCAATGAAGCCATATGCACTCTAGGATTCATTGAGCTCCCCATACATGGAAGGCGCTTCACATTATTACATGGACCAACAAACAGCTCCCCCACCTTAGGTAGTGTTTAGTTGGCGAATTTTTTGGCGAAATAGTACTGTAGCACTTTCGTTGTTATTTGACAATTAGGGTTCAATCATAGTCTAATTAGGCTTAAAAGATTCGTCTCGTGAATTTCGTCTAAACTGTATAATTAGTTTTATTTTTTATTTATATTTAATGCTTCATGCATGCATCCAAAGATTCGATGTGACGGGAAATCTTGAAAAATTTTGCAAAATGAAGTGCAATTAAACAGGCTCTTACTAGGGTGACTGAAGTGGTTTTTCACCTGAAATGTCTCGACAGAAAAATACCCCAACACAATAGTGAGGACCATGGATGATTTTAATTTAGTACTATTATTAGTTTGTAACTGGTGGTGATGAACTTAATTATCACTACCGACTATTACTGTCAATTCCAAAACCAACGCGCTAGGATGGGAGTTTTAGAATCGACTGTAAAAAATGTGTAAATATTCTTCTCTGTGAACTCGATTGTCGTACTCCTGCGTTGAGCTGTTGACTCCAGAGGATGAATGCAAGCGAAACCTGAATGAAAAGTGAGAACAGAAATGGGGTGTATACTGTTTGACTTTGCTTTCTCAGGGTCACCAAAAGTCACCACGCACATACGTGGTGAACAGCGTCAACGGATTACAGCGATCAGTGGAGCGAAACACAAAAGTAAATACTTAGTCAGCCTGTTCGTTTGTTGGTTTCAGCCAGAATTTATCAGGCTCACAATAAAACAGCACGAGTCAGACTTATCAGTCCAGAAATCAATCAACGAATAGGCCGAATAGCTTGAGCCTTCTCCAACGAAAAATAAAGAGATAAATAGGGACTCCTAGTCCTATAATAGTACTAAACTTTTTGAGCAAATATTACCAGCATTAGCAGACAACCAGAGACCTCACGGGCTCACGGCACGGAAACTGAGCTGAGTAGCGTTTCTACCATTCAAAACGTCGGCTGAGCTCGAAGTCATCCCTACCGTCAAGGCCAGCGGGCGCAATTCAACGGCCTAGTCGGCCGAGCTTTCTCGCGGAATCGTCATTTTGACACTTTATGTTACACTATTTAACGTACCAGAACATTGCAACGAAACCTAGTATGTTTTTAATTAGGTTTTGTACCGTTGCTAGACACAAATTATTCTAATTTGTATCAACACGGGTTGTGAATTTTAACCAAAGGGGCACGGAGAGTGCAAGGGGTACTTTGAAAAGTAAAAACAAATGAATCATTTTGTTTTTTTATATTAGACTAGCAAACATACATGTGTGCTGCAACAGAACCAATATGTCTTTGATGATGAGGATTTAGAGAAATGGTGGGATGAAGAGAAATCTGATAACAATGGCTTGACCATAGTAGTTGCATATGTTGCCGACCTTGAATGGATAAAGCAAAAGAGGGTTCCACGAGGATCAATTCCTGATCGACAAGTGGTTCCGAGGGACCTCCGTGGGGGAATTTGGGTATGGTTGTGGATTACTCGCTGATCCTCCCATTTTCAATGACAAGTTCTTTTGAAGAAAGTTTTCGAAGTCCAAGAATTTGTACTTGCGCATTGTGGTACAAGTGGAGGCACATATCTACGTATCGAATATATAAGCACCCTCTCTAGTTTAAAATATAGGTCCTTGTAGTTTTGTCTAAATTCAACCTTTATAATTTTGTTTACCATAAAACATGTTTGGATATATGTATTTATTTGGTAGATACTACTAATATGTCTATATATTTATTTGGTATAGATGTCACTATGGTTTTCTATAAATTTGATAAAAGTTAGAGAAGTTTGAGTTAAACAAAACTAAAACCAACTCTATTTTAGAACATAGAGAATACTTATCTACTATTAGGAGTAGTACATATTGGATCGGCGCAATCCGATACAAATTGAAGCTTCACCTATCTATATCTCTCACAAAGCTAATCCCCACTACAAATGTATCTCAAAAAGCAAGATATCTAGCTTCAAAAGATTTTTTTTTAAAAAATCCATCCATATAATCACCCACTAACTGTACACATCATCTCTCACTAAGGGTTTGTTTAGATCCATTAGCACTAAAATTAGTAGCTAAAATTAGTATTAGTGGATCCAAACAAACCTGCTAATCATTGGTCCCGTTCGCTTCACTGAAAAAACAAGCTGAAACACTATTCCGGCTAATTTGTTGTGAGAGAAAAATACTGTTCCGACTGAAAAACAAGCCGAAAAAGACAGATTATAAGAGAAGCGAACAGGGCCAAGTTGCAGGGGCTGCTAACTATTAGCTCCATTAGCAGGTTTGAAGTTGTTCATACGTGCTAATAGTTTATATGCACCTTCAACTCGCCATCCATCTATTAGCAGGTGAATCCCAACAGCCCCTGCTAAAAATTAGCAGCTATTCAACCTGTTCGCTGGTTCGATAAGCCGTCTGTACTGGTTTGTACGACTAATTTGTTGTTAGAGAAAAACATTGTACCATGACTGATAAGCCCTGCCTAAAACCAACAAGTGAACAGACTGATTAGCTAGCTAATTTCTTGTGCTAATGGATTCAAATAGACCCTAATAGCCATGTTGAAAGGTCCTTGTTTTGTTTTGGTAATTGAGTAGCAACTTAGGTGGACTAATTGTGTTTATGTGAGATACACAGGTGATTAGTCCACAGGTATATGTGTGTGAGCAACATATGCCATGATGGTGAAAATGGCTTGGAGATGTTGCAAAGCTCACACATGTGATGATGAAGGAGCTTAAATGCACATGAGACATGATATTGAGTCATGTGATCAAGGTGGAGAAGATCAAGACAAGACTTGGCTTGATGGACCTGTTGCAAGCGTGAAGGGCAAGTCGAAGGCTTTGGAGTGATGGACCGCGTGGCGGTAAAGCTTGAGCAAGACTTGGCACCGATGGACGATGGCAACGGTGAAGAGCAAGTAAAGTCAAGATCGATGAACCAATATGATCACGTGATGATATGAAGTGGATCATATCATTATTGATCATGTTGGTGCATGTGTTGCATCAACATTGGAGGAGATGGAATGGAATGCGCAAGGCAAAGGTATAACCTAGGGCATTTTATTTCACCGGTCATAGGTGTGTAGAGAAGTTTATGACCGGGTTTAGGATATATGGCCGTACTATCAAGAGGGGCAAACTTGTTTGCATATCGGTCATCTAGTGCCACTTGAGTGATTTAACTTTGCATTGTCGCTAGGATCGAGTGGCGTGGCAAGTTGAGTGGCTAACATCCTTTGGGAAATGATTGTGAAAATGCTAACACACATACACATGGTGGTGTACACTTGGTGGTGTTGGCACATTTACAAAGGAGGTGGTGTTTGCAAGGGTGAGATGGGTTTGGGTCCCTCTCTCCCTCCTACCGAGCTTGCGAGGCGGGATTTGGCGCTTTCGGAAAAATAGAATGCCTATTTTCTATTGTGCCGGATGCAAATTCTTATGGTTAGCACACTTGAGTAAGGGTGAAGAGAATGGAGGAGATGCCAGCGTCGGTCAAGTGACCAGACGCTGGATCCAAAAGCACCGGACGCTGCCTGACTGCGTCCGATCGTGCTGACGTGGAGCGTAGCAGTAGCTGGAGAGTGACCGGACGCTGGCTGCGTCCGATCGCGTTCGACCGGACGTGTCCGGTCATGCTTGTGAGCTTACTGGAAACGACCGGACGCTGGGGGTCCAGCGTCCGGTCAGTTGAAGCTGCTGCGTCCGGTCAGGTCAAGTGACCGTTGGAACCGGGACACGTGGTCGTCTGCGAGCGACCGGACGCTGAGATCCAGCGTCCGGTCAACACGACCGGAGCGTCCGGTCGGCCCGACCGTTGCCCAGTGAAGGGATAACGGCTAGTTTAGCCCTTGGGGCTATAAATAGAAGTGGCCTTCGGCCATGGCTGGGTTGAGCACCTTGGGAGACTTTGTGTCCATGCTTGAGAGTGCTTGGGAGCCCTCCATCACATATATACTTGATAGTGATCATTCGATTGTGTGTGTGAGCGATTCTAGTGCGATTGGATCGTGAGGTTGCATCGAGTGGCACTAGGTAATTGAGTTGCAAGCCGGTGGTGCTTGTTACTCTTGGAGGTTGCCACCTCCTAGACGGCTTGGTGGTGGTCTCCGTCGAAGCGCGCAAGAAGCTTATGCGGCGCTCCGGAGAAGTGCTTGTGAGGGGCATTATGCTCGCCCCGCGGGAGCCGCGAAGAGCAACTCTAGTAAAGCGTGTCATTGAGCTACCCTCACTCAAGGGGTAGGTTCTTGCGGCGCCCGACGTGCGGGCTTAGCGGGTGATGCTAATTAGCCGCCGAACCACCAAGTGAGCGGTCGACACAACGGGGACTAGCGTGTTGGCAAACACGTGAACCTCGGGAGAAAAATCATCGTGTCAACCTTGTTCTTCCCGTTGGTTTGCATCCCCATTACATAAGCTTGCAATTACTTTTATACATATTAAGCTTGTGTAGTTGCTCTTGTAATTAGATAGCTTGTGTAGCTTGCTAATTACCTTCTTGCTTGTGTAGCATAGAAGTAGCTCCCTTACGTGGCTAATTTGGTTTTAGTAACCTCGTTAGTCACATTGTTTAGTTTGTGTAACTAAGTATTTGCGCTCTCTAATTAGGCATTGGTTGCTTTGTTATTGAGCATTGCTAGTGAGCTTAGTTAGCTTTGTGCTTTTGCTTATTAGCATGTGTAGAAGCTCCCTTGTCGCTTAAAGTACTAGTGGCATAGGTTTGTGTAACCTTGCTCCTAGAATTATTTAGGAGAGCTCTAACTAGCCCGGCACCTTTGTTGCATAATTGTTATCTTTGCAAGGTGCTAGTGAACATATATAGTGGGGTATAGTCTTGGCTAGACCGATAGTTTTAATTCCGCATTTGTATTGGGTTAGCTGACGCGATTAAGTTTTAGAAAAGACTATTCATCTCCCTCTAGTCGTCATCTCGACCCTTCACATGTCATTCCATTAACTTTTCAACTTTTTAATGTAAGCTATCCATATTGTTTTCACTTAATTTCATTTTATTTTTTTTAATCCCTGCACTATTTTTTAAATCTCTGAACCAACGCGTGGAGTATCTTCCACTGCAAAAGAGAAACCCAACAATTTCTACTGCTGATGTGCCTAAAAGCGTCTCTCTTCCTGTAACCTGTCAGCGAACCACATGTTGGCGTTTCAATGGATGAGATCTATCGTTGGAATTGATTCCGACAGTGAACTGAAGAAGTGTTCCGAGCCCAATACGACTCAGCCTGCTGAAGAATCTCCTCCCGCGAACGGCACCGGCAACTACCGTCCACCTCGATTCGGACTTGATCAGGTCTTCGAGTCCAATTCGATCGCGTAATCTTCGCTCACGCGTCAATGGCGCCACGGCCGGGGTTATAAACTTATGATTCAACAAGCCGCATGATCCACTCCACTGTCCCACCCGACCGACGACCCCATGGCTGCGGCACAGGCGACCTGCGACGCCAGCGACGCGCGCATCAGGCTGATGTGCAGCCACGGCGGCCGCTTCCTGCCCCGCGGCCCCGACGGGACCCTGAGGTACGGCGGCGGCGAGACGCGCGTCCTCGTCGTGCCGCGCGCGGCGACCTTCCCCGACCTGACGGCGCGGCTGTCGGAGATGGCCGGCGGCGCGGAGGTGCGCGCGATCAGGCACCGCCTCGCCGACGAGGGCGTCCAGGACGTGATCGTGTCGGTCACGTGCGACGAGGAGCTCGCGCACATGCGCTACGAGTACGACCGCCTGCGGGCTACGCGGCCGTCCGCGACGTTCCGTGTTTTCGTCACGACCACCACTCACGCTGGCTCCGGCGGCGGCGTTGTCTGCAGGCGGAGATCGGCGGCCGGACTTCCACCCCTACCGCTGGAGATGCGGCGCGCGCAGAGCGAGCAAGCTCTCGCCGTGCGCGCACACCAGCAACCGGCGATGCGACGCGTCCAGAGCACGCAGGAGTTCGCAGGGGCCATCCACTTGCAGCCGTCTTTCCACCACCGTTGCAACCAGCAGTGCTGCAGTTCCTCCCAGCGCCGCAACGTGTGCGCCCCCGCGCCGACGGCAGCACAGCAGGTGTGCGCACTGCCCTACTTGTCCAAAAAAGTTGCTCCTCCTTGGATGCCCGCGGCGAAGGCAACAGAGCGAGTCTTTGCTATTAGGGTTTAGATTACAGTGACAATAATGTCATCATCATTTGCTAGGAGTAGACTGTAGAAGCTGTAAAATTTTCTGTAATGTAAAGTCCGCTATTTATCCATCCAAAGTTTACTTTGGACGATTTGTGGTTTATTTGTCCCATGATTTTTTTTGTTCGAAGATACTGATGCAAGTAAGACTATCTCCAACAACAACGCAATACTTATTTAACCTTTGGGTATCGCTACAGTCAAAGGGTTCAATACCCCTTCGACATCTTCTCCAACAACAGGACCCAAAAGAGAATCATTTCTGCAAATGAGTTTTCAGGAGAGAGGATGCTCATATTTAGGTTGTGTCTATCAATCAACCCAAAATAGGTCTTCCGTATATGTAGTATGTTGGAGGCTGATTTTAAGTCTTTGTTACCCTTTTTAGGTTTGGGTGTCCATATGAGTCTCCTTGTTGGAGATAGTCTAACACCAACCATTTTAGTATCATATCCTTGGAGATATCATTTGATTTAAGTCGACTGTGGACATACATATTGGGCTAAGCTTGTAAAGAAAGAACTGTTGTTCCATGGCCATGTACTCTTTCCAATAGTTCCTTTAGCTTTTAGCTAGCTTTTACTGAAACACTGCTTTAATTATTTTGTTTACAAGAACACTGCTTCAGGACTTGTTTGGCACGGCTTCGGCCAGCTCCGGCTCCGTCTGACAATCACCGCGCAGATCACTGTAGCTCGGAGCCGGATTCTCTCTCCTGCTTTTTCCTCTCACTGTAGCTCGGGTACTGTTCACAGAGCCGGAGGAGCTAAAATTTCGGGCTTCACCGGTGAACTGTTGGCTGTGAGAGGGAGAGGGAAGCAGAGAGAAAACTGGCTCCGCTACAGTGAATGAACAGTAAATTTGCAGGCCGAAGCCGGAGCCGTCCGGAGCCATGCCAAACAGGTTCTTAGTTATTGTTCCATTTCAACATTATTATAACAAAGAACATGCAACAACAGCCTCAGCACCAACAGCAACAGCCACAGCCAAAAAAAATGGTTCCCTATTTCGTTCAGGTACTCAGAAATCTGTAAATATAGATTAATTTGTCAAAGCCAGAGTGGAAGTATCCATTTATTATAGCATTAATGACAAACTAAAATATCCATAAAACAATTGCATAATTAGAGATTCAGATGGGAAACAAGAACACAAGGCAGATAGCAGCATGACAGCATGTAACCAGACCAGTGAAGCTTATCAATCATAGAATCCAACTGTGCACTGTCCCGAACAATGTAGTGGCAGCAAACACAATAGGCTTCATTTCATTCAACACTTGGGAAACTATGTTATTCAAATTCAATCCATAAAATAAGTGTTGGGTAACACAACCACTGTGTTTAAATAACATAACACAGATGTCACTGGGTAAGGAAAAGAAAAGGCATGTCATTGGATTCTTGGAAAACAGAGTACAACTGTTACAGCAATGTCAGTACACGATCTGACCTATACTAAGGCTAGTAGTTGTGCTCCTTCAGAGGTGATCTTCTATCCAGGACATGCCCTGATTTGTTCCTGACCAAAGGTGCAGAACTTCTACCATTAGTTTTTTCTGAGGTAAGCCTGTCATTGCATGGTTCCTCCTCATTAACTTTCTGCATGATCCTTCTCAAATTTGAGATCATACTTTCACCTCCATAAATTACCTCCCCAATGGTATTGGTTAGTCCAGTCAGCTCATCGACCAACCGATTCCTCTCTTGCAGTACAACATTAGACATATTAGTTGTTCTAGACTTTAGCTCTCGCAGATGCTGATCTAATGTTTCATTTCTTTCCTCCAATGATTTCAGCTTATTTGTAACTTCTAGATGCTCCTTTGCCTTTTCTGACATTTCTGAAGCAGTTTGAGCTTTGAGCTGTCCAATAAGATTCTTCAGATTTCTTGACTGATGCTTCTCTTGCACTAAATTTACCTGCAAGGAGTCAAGTTCTCTTTCGCACTCTGCAATGAGCATATCCTTGAAAACAGTATCATGCTCTTGGATGATGTTAAGTGAATTCAGAGTTTCTGCAAAACCATAAAGTTGATTCACCTCTTTCTGAACTTCTGCCACTTTTGCTGCTGCAGCCTCAAGAAGGTGCTTGATGTCAAGCTGAACAGATTCAACAGTTTGTTGAATATCAGAAATAGCAATTTCTTTCTCTGCAATTAGTGTATACCAATCTGATTCCTCTTGATCAAACATTTTCATGGGCTCCTGCTCCCTGCATGAAAATTTCTGCTCAACGAATCTAAGCCTTTCTTCCAGCTCCAAAATTTTTTTGTCAGAGACCTCAACAATTTCAGAGTACCTGTTCTTCACTTCGCGAATGGACTTCTCATACTCCATCTTGATAAGACTTCCCAAACCAAGTTTCTGGTCCATGTTTTCTTCTTCTAGCACAGTGATGTGTTGCTGAAGTTTATCAATCATCATTCGTTTCTCGTTAATTATACCACATAGCTCCTTTTCTTTTGTATGACACTCCTCAGCCTCCATTTTGGCAATAATTGCAACATCCAAATCTCTCTTCAGTACAAAATTTTCATCCTTACACGTTTTGAGTTCAGTTTCTATATCAACCTTCACCTTCTCTAAATTCTCCAGTGCTTGCTTTTGCTGATGAAAATTGGTCTCGAACTGGGTCAGCTCACTGTTCCTCTCAGAAAGGGAATACTTTGCCTCATCGAGAGCACATATTAACTTCATCTTTTCTTGTCTAAGAAACTCCTCAGCTTCCACTTTGGCAAAAAGAGCAGCATCCAGATCTCTCTTCAGGATACGGTTGTCATACATATAGCTTTCGACTTCAGTTTCCATATCAACTTTCAGTTTTTCCAAATGCTCAATTGCTTGCTTTTGATGATGGAGCTTGGTTTCCAACTGGCTCAGCTCACTCTTCCTGTCAGCAAGGGCACAGTTTGCTTCGTCAAGAGCACTTAATGCCTCCCTCAATTTCTCCTGTAGGGTGCTTTCCTTCTTTGAAGCTTCATCTTTTAGGCAGTGAGCATCTCTTGATGTGTTGTCCAGCATCTCTTTGTACACATCAAGCTGCCTTTGCATCTTCTTTTGTTCTTGTTCCATATGTTCTAACTCCTCGATTCTTGCATACAATTTTGCTATAACCTCAGATTGTTGTTTCTGTTCAGCTTGAGACTGGACAATAGTGCAAGATTGTTCTTCTAACTGTTTCTTGGCAGAAGCAATTTCCTTCTCAATTTCTTCACAATGATGCTGCATATTCAGTTGAGCAGTATCAACAAATGAGCGGGACTCATGAAATTTTGCCTGTACAACAGTAAGAATTATCAAAGCTTCCCAGTTCTCCACTATTTGTAGCTCAAGGGACCCATAACTACCCAGCAACTCATTCTGCAGTTGCCCAATAAGAATATCTTTGGATTCTAACTGTGATAAGCATCCATCCAAGTCATTCACAAGCTTTGCCATCTGCATTCTCCATTCCTCTTCCTTATATCGTAGCTTCTCAGTGCAACTTCTATGTGCCTGCTCCAAGGCTCGGAACTTCTCCCGCAGACTTTTCAATGACACAACAGCATCTGCACCACCAATCTGTGCCTCCTGATACTCCTTGAGCCTTGACCGCAAATCCTCATTTTCTTGTTCAAGATGTGTCTTCCTGTATCCCATTTCCTTGAGTAATGTAGCCTTCTCAGCCAGTGAGCTTCTCAAAGATGCTATCTCCCCATCCGTGTTGGAGCTCAACGACTCGACCATTGATTTGGCCCCTTCATATTCAGAGACCACATTGCCATACATGTGACGCAACTCAGACATCTCTGCTTCCACCCGCTTCCTGCGGCCTTCCTCATGGGCCAATGCCTGGCTGCACATATCAAGCCTCGACCGGAAATCCTCCGCAACCCTGGTCTTGGAATCCAAATCAGCCTCAAGAGTGCCAATCCGATCAACCAAGGTTGATCTATCTGAGCCCCACTCCTTCTTGGCAGCCCTGAAGTCATCTTGAACCTTCTTGAGTGCCTCCTCCAGGTGCCTGAACTGCTCATCCTTCCACTTAAGCTTGCCCTGGACGGCAGCCTTCTCCTCCTCCAGCTTCACCAGCATGTCGTCCCTCATCACCACCTCCCTGGGCGCCAACGCCCTCTTCTCAGCCTCGCCGCACCTCCTGTCGTTGTCTGACAGGAGCCCCCTGAGCCGTGCGACCTCGTCATCGCGCGCGCGCAGGGCGGCCTCGTGCTCCCCGCGCCTCGCCTCAGCGTCCTCGAGCGCCGCGAGGAGGCCCCTCTTGTCGCCCTCGAGGCCCTCGATCTTCTCCCGGAGCGTGCCCTTGAGCGCCTCGTGCGCCGCGCAGAGGTGCCTCAGCGCCTGCTCCTTCTCGGCCAGCGTGGACTCCAGCACCCCGCACCGATCCCCGGCGGCGGCGGCCTCCTCGGCCCTGGCCGCGGCCTCCGCCGCATTCTGCTCCGCCTCCGCCCGGGCATCCCGCAGCCGAGCGGCCTGGTCCGCGCCCGCGCGCTTGAGGACGTCGGCGAGGTCGGACTTGGCGCGGAGCTGGGCGGTGAGCACCTCCACCTCGGCCCGCAGGTCGTCCAGCTCCTTGCTCATCTCCTCCATTTCCGCTGCCGAAACAAAATCAGAGGAAAACGTCAACACAAGACCCAAGCAAATTAACGAAATCGCGCTGCAGAGGTGGGCGGCGGGCACCTTTCTGGGAGGAGCAGGTCGGGAAGAATGAACGGGACATGGAGCGGTCAGGAGGCTAGGGGATCGGCATGGAGGGAGCGAGCAATTGCGGCGCCGATCCAAGGTTCGGTTCTGCTGGCAGTGAGTAATGGGGATGGCGAAACCCTGGCGTGGAGTGGAGGGGGAACGAGGAGGATTTGAAATTTGGGGGATTTACCTGGGATGGGGAGTGAGGACGGATGAGGTGGTGCGGCGCGGCCGCAGGAGGCGGAGGTAAATCGGATCTAGGCGGCGGGCTCCGTTCCGTTTTCACCGGCCTCCATGTTTGCAGGATTTGAAATTGGCTGCGCGGCGCCGAGGTCTACCTTCACTCAATTCCTTTCGAAATTTGACACTAAGACTGCGAATTGCTTCAATAAGGGATTTCAGACATTTTTTTTTCTCAATTTTCCCTTATCCAGTAATCTTTTCACCTCTCTCAGCCACCTAAAAGGACTAAACTGCCCCTCTGGAACATACTGATTCCCTTCGCGAGAAGCTTCTGTCGCGACTCAGACGAGCACGGACGCGCGAGACGGACGAGCGACCGCCCGTCTGCCGGCCCTCCGCCGCCGGGGGCTCCCTCCGCCCCTCCGCCGCCCTCCAGTGGCCGATGCCGGGGTGCCCCCTCTGCCGCCACCGCCGGGGAGCCCCTCCGCCGCTTTCCCCTCTCCCGTCCTTGAGCACCCTGCGCCTCCCGACAGCCTACTGTGAAGCGGCAGCAGCCAGGCTCCAGCCAGAGCTTGTCCTCGCGGTGGTGTCCCTTCCGCGCGCCCCACGACGCGATGCAGCTCGCTGAGCTCGCGCAGCAGGCCGGAGAAGCTCGGCGTGGCGACGGAGCTCTCCGGCAGCATCTGGCAGCCGCTGTCCTTGTAGCCCAGCTCCGGCACGACGTCTTCCCAAAGCGAGGACGACGAAGACGACGCGGACGTCAGGGTAGTCAGGGTGTCCGTCGTCGTCGACGCCCACGGGTTCAGCCCAGCGCTCCCGCGGCCGTGCGGCGCGTCCCTGTCGTCGCGAACGGAGACGCGGACGCTGACACAGACACCGACACGCTCTTGTCCTCCTTGCGGCCGCACCCAAGCGCGAACCCCGCGCCGCCACCACTGCCGCCGTGGCGCCTCTTGGGCGGAACGGCAGGGCTCTTCATGACTCGTGGCATCTTGGATGTTGCAAGGCTGGAACGGTTCGTGAGGAGGCCAGCGTGGCAGCCTCCCAAACTCACAGTCGCGACGGAAACTACGGCCCTATTTAGTTGCACCCTAAAATGCTAAATTTTTCAAGATTTTCCATCACATCGAATCTTTGGACGCATGCATAAAACATTAAATATAAATAAAAAATAAAACTAATTACATAGTTTAGACGAAATCCACGAGACGAATCTTTTAAGTCTAATTAGACTATAATTGGACACTAATTACTAAATAACAACAAAAACACTGAAGTAGCATTTTGCCAAAAATTTTGGCATCCAAACTGGCCCTAGCACGAAGAAGCACAAGGGAATCGATCTGTTCTATTAGGCCAGGGGTAGCTTGGTTCTTTCAGGGTAGCTGGGAGAGGTGAAAATATTACACGAAAAGGAAAAGGAGAGAAAATGGCTAAAATCCCTTGAATCGAAACAATCTGCAGTCCTAGTGTTAAATTTTGAAAGGCCGACGAATTGAATGTCGTGAGGCAAAATATTGAAATTTCTCTCGAGCAGGTGCTCCGGCTTGTGCTGGGAGCGCGCACGAACGCAATTTGGGCCTATCTCAGCCTGTATACCTGAGTAAAACTGGCCCAGTTAGGTTAGCTCCCTGTACCCACGGAGCCACCTAGGCCTTCATCGACACCACACCACGAACAGAAGACCTTTCCTGTTGAACATACATACTGTATGACTTAATGTCATCGGTTGCAAACTTGCTATAACAGGTGGTGAACTTCGTTGTAAAGGTGAAAAATAGTTGTAAAGGAGGGCAATGCAAAGTTACTTGGAAGATGTTTATCTCCGCAAAAGTAAAGGTGGTCTTGGCGTTCCGGATCCTTATAGCAAAACTCAAAACACACAAGTCTCCTAGAAAAATTCTCTACAAATTTTGCCGTGCTTCTCCTACCTCTTCGATCAGTTGGCTATGTCAACGCTACGGTTGGAATGAAACACGACTCCGGTGATAATATCTCTGATATTACCCCTCTCTGGAAAGATTATCTATGATGAACTCCACTCTTTCATAGTAGAACGAACCCATTTTTCAGCTTGTTCGCTTGTTGATTTAAGCCAGGGCTTATCAGCTAGCCAACAGTGTTTTTCTCTCACAACAAACCAGCACCACCCGGGCTTATCAGCCCAGAAACCAACCAGCGAACAGGCTCTTTAGCTGCCTTGAATAGTGGATACAAGACTAAAGGTGTCACACCAAAGAACTTGATAAAGCAAGATATGGATATTTGGGACACTCGACTATCATTTGTTACTTCAGTCATGCATGTCCGAAGCTAACGCAGTCCTAATTTTCCACATGGAAGGTAGTGATTCAGCAAATTGCTGCTTACCCACTCAGTGAGGCCCATTTCCCTATGCTTCCCATTCTCGAAATGCATACAGGAAATGCCGAAATGGTGGGGATCAAAATGCATGGGACCAAGCTCTCTTCGATGCTACTCTCTGACAGGAACACAAAAAGAACTCTTGTGGCTTGACATTTGTCCCCTCTTGCCCCTTCCTCTTCACCATTTGGACGAATATATAAGGAAGCAGCAGGTGTCAACATATGAAAAGGTCAAGGGAGAAGAGTCAGGTACATGTATTGAACGGGGATGACAGCGGAAAAAGGTGAGTGCATGTTGTCATATTTACTCACTCATCCCTATTAACCAATTTATTTGCTCGTGTCCCGCTTTTTTCCTATTTTATTGAGGATTGGTGAGGCACAATTTGAATTCAAATATTGAAGATCAGTGTTTGCTTATATAAATATCTCAAAAATGGCAGTAAAAATCTTGTGTCGCGCACGGCGTTTCGATGGTTAACACATGAGACATAGAGAATTATAATGGTTCGTATACCCTTTTTTCTTTCTTATAAAAGGAGATGATTGGAGCTGACACTTACCACCCATCCCCCACTTATGCTTTCGTCCTTGCTTCGCGTCCCGCAGAGCCTACACGTGCAATGAACCCCATGACCACGCCCCTGACCCGCACGTGCCCGTGGCCGCAAAGTTGGCTCCGATTCACTCTATTGGAGAGCGAACCACACCTATCACTATCCCACTTACGTTTTCGTCCTCGCTTCGCGTAAAAGAATTAACTCGGGGATGGTGGGATGAACTCTAGAACCCTTATATGTTGGTCTAACTCACTTTTAATAACCAAGGTAGGACTAAACCCCTCACGATATCTCATTAACATACACATGGGCCACTATGAGCTAAATTCCAAGCTAGACCGGATGTGACACCACGGTAGAGTGCACAAAAAGTTTGATATGGACATCCTCTCTTAGCCAGATTCCTCATGCTTCCCATTTTCGAAATGCATACAGGAAAAATTGGGGGATCAAAATATGACAAAGCTCACTTCGATGCTATTTCTCTCACAGAAGCACAAAAAGAACCCTTGTGGCTTGACATTTGTCTCTTACTTTTCACCATTTGGACGAATATGTAAGAAAGCCGGTGTCAACATATATATGAAAAGGTGAAATTGAATGGAGACGGCCACAGAAAAAGGGGTGAGGTGCATGTTGTCATATTTACTGATTGAGAAGAGTTGGTGAATATGTCGGTAGGGAAAACTAGATGAGCACGACACTATGCCCTATTAACCATAATTTTTTGCATAGTGTCCTGCTTTTTCCCTACTTTATTGTGGATTGGTGAGGCGCCATTGAATTAGGATATTGAAAATCAGTGCCTACTTATAAAAAAAATCTCAAAATGGTAGTGTCGGTGTTTTGTACCACCGTCAAGTAAAATTTATGTCATGCAAAATGACAAAATGTTTCGATGGGGTGGCACACGAGAAACTAAAGTTTATACTAGTTCGAGTGACCGAGCCATGTGTCTTTTGTGGAATGTAGAGTTCTATTATTGTGTCCATTATACTAGTTCGAGTGATCGAGCTCTATGTCTAGTGTGGAAAGTAGAGTTCTATTGTTGTGTCCATGCGCTCAAAGTTTGGGTAGAGGTGCGAGTTACAAGATATTGAGAATAAACTATATGTGTGAGAGCAGTTGCTTCTTATGCTTGTTTTGTGTTTTCTTGGTACATCTTCCCTTGGCGGTGTCGTCATACTCAGCAAAGATTCATCTGATTAGTTGCCTCGCGTGTCACTGATCTCGCTGGTTGTCTAGGTGGTGTCCTTTTTGACGGGTGTTGCAGTTGGGGGTCTCCTTATTCATCAGTCTGCATGACGATTGACCCCGGTTGTTTGGTCATGTCTAGAGGGATGGTAGTGTTGTCAAGATCGATCAGACGGGCGTTGCGTCTTCCTCGTACTGGTTAGGTGAGACGTCTGCATTTGTACTATTTACTTAAAAATATATAAATCTTGTGTCACATCTTGACTCCAAACAAGAAGCCTACAAAACTGCTCAACATCTCTACCTCTATGTTCGTTTAGGCTGGTTTAGCTTATAAGTCTGGCTGAAAGTACTGTTGGCTAGTCTGGTGTAAGAGAAAATAATATTTGTTGGCTGATAAGCCATGACTTATAAGCTAAATACGACCAGACGAACAGGCTGATGACATTCTCCTCCTGTACTGTAATCGATGAACATAACTATCCATGTTCTAGTTTTGCACCAAATCATGTTTGGGCACCACACAGCACACAGCACAGCTTAGGGCAGATCACCTTCTACCTTTTTCAACTTTACATCAGGTTCACAAAATATTCATCCGTTTATGTTTGAGTCAATCTCTGATCAATTTTTAATAGAAGAATAAAACATACACACCTAGTATTAATTATAGGCATTGTCATTTATTCTATTTTAAAGCTGTGGGTGCTGCCACTGACCGAGTTGATCTGTCGAGCGCGGCCAAGGACCCAAGGGTCTAAATCTGCTTGCAGCTGTGTCCATTTGTGCGGCGCCATGGTCGTCACCTGGCACAACATTCAGCGCCAAACAGCGAATGCAGAGACATTTTGGCTCTAGTTCAGATCCATGGAGTGGTGCTTCGGAAGATACGTTTACGGCAAAATCCATCTCACATGGCTAAGTAGCAGTAAAAAGAAGAATGTTTAAGTAACTAGGCAGATAATAAGGATACTGTCAGACATGGTTCTGCCTTATCTCGTTTCACCGCGTGGATACTTTTTTTTAATAAATAATGAAAACAGTTCCGGTCTATTTTCTTTAAGAAAATTAGAGGTAGCAGAATCAAAATGTTTAGTGCTTACCTCGAATCGCTGCTGGAGTGCATGTTCTTTTCCCAGTGCTTCGTATTCTCACAAAGCATCAAGAACAGAGAAGATGAAAATGGCACGAAGGCTTTTTTTAGTGTGGCAGACCGCTGACCCAAAAATACAGATGAACTCTTGTTGCTTGCGTTTTGTCCTCTATTCCCTCTTCATGTTTCTCAATTTGTTGGTGGACGTTTAAATAAGGAAGATGGCATCAGTTTTTATAGAGAGAAGGAAAAGAGGCATGCCACCATGTACAATGTATTGAATTGATGGTACTAGCAAGAGTGGTGTAAAGTTGCTTAAATGAGAAGAGGTAGTGAACGTGTCAGTAATAAACCAGTCTTTAATATTGATTGATTTTATAATTTACTAACATCTACTCCGTCTCTCCATAAATTTAAGTATTTTTAAGAGTAGGACAGATTTGAGGAGAAAGAGAAATGGTTATGATGCCCCACAATTAATCGCCATGATATTATAAATGCAATTTCTACCGATGCCACAAATGGCAGGAGCTAACTAAAATTTTAAGCATCAAGATTACATTGACATGCACTAATTAAATGGTAAGCGCCAATGATACTAAATTAATGATAATGGAGAAGGAGTGGTGGATTATGCCAGAAGTGCTTACATTTGTGGATTATGCCAGAAGGAGGGGTGGATTAGGATTGGGACATTATAATACCAAATGAATGCACTATCAAAGCATAAATATAAATCTGCTTGTTGCACTATCAAAGCTTGCTCTGTTTGGTTGATTGTTAGTGTTTGGAAGAATTGTACCATTTAGGCTTCCTTGTTGATTTGTTAGCCGTACCCTTCCCATTAAATTATAGTTTGTTTTAATTTTTGCCTAAGTATATTTCTCTAACCTTCATCAAGATTGTAAAAAAATTCATCAATATGTACAATATCAAATTAGTTTTATAAAATTCTCTGTCAAATTAGGAAAAGTTTGACTTGGATAAAGCCAAACTAATCTATAATTTGAAACAGAGAGAGCAAGTGTTAAATGAAATCAGCCTTTTTTTTTGAAATTGGGATAATGTCGAAAGCGGACTATGAGAAAGTGAAACAAATTAACCTAGTATATAGTTATAAGAGAGGATCCGCTGGAACAATACATGGCGGTACGTATCAATGAGGAACGCAGATAATTCAGGCCAAAAGCTTTGCCCTGAGGTACACAATAATTGCTTCAAGACAGTTCAAGTATGTGACTAAGCATGACAACATAACGTAAATACTACAGATTCATCACCTGCCATTTATCTTTCATTAATTATACAGATTGTTAATGAAACTAATTGTCTTAAAAATAAGAAGCACATCGTGTAAGACAAATAGAGCAAACTAAATGAGTTGGTTCCATATCAGGGCCCCTACGCTATTTTTGGTTTGAGTCAACACCATTCTCGTAACTATACTGAATGTGATGCATCCGCCTGTTTGTATTGTTAACAACTACTCCACCCATTAGTCTGCATCTTTGGATGGACTATGACTAATTTTTAGCTACTACTAGTTCTTAGTCCAAGTGATCCAAACATACTGTAAGGATCTTCGAGATCTCTAGCAGCAAGCCCACGGAGTACATTTCAGATGCCACAGGTTGTGACCGAAGGCACAAACAGCTTGCTACATCATCCTACGTTCAAGACTCGAAGTAGGCTCCGGCATTCGGGACAATGTCAATTGCTGATTGGGGTTTCAGGTTGAACCTGGGAACCATTTCCCCAATACCTCCCATTCTTGTTTCAGTGAACTGTAGAGAGTATCTCTAAACAAGCATGATCTCTCTCTCTCTCTCTCTCTCTCTCTCTCTCTCTCGTGTTTTCTCATGCTCAACTTTGGTCTCCGCTCATCATCTGCATTCTTTCCTGTGTCACAGCGTTTGGGTGGTTTCTACTATATATGAAGAAGATATGAAGGGAGAGAAACTGTATATAATGGTCGAGCAGATGGTGTATTAATAAGATTCTGGCAGGAGCGTAATGCTGCTTAACTGCCAAGAACTGAACTCGAGTTTATACTACTGGAGACAACAGGACAGGACACAGGAGGCAAACTAGAGTGAAAGAAGAAAATAAATGATTTTTGTTTTTTTTAATTAAAGGTCGCTTTAGTTTGCCCGGGAGACCGACTGTCTCATGCGTACATTGTCGATATGGACGCCCCCTAGAGATGTACTACAGTAGTAAAGACTATAAAGGCGTCCCATTATAACCAAAAATCGTCCGTCGAGTCGAAGGCTGAAAAGAATACAAAAAAAATGGAGGTGCAGAACATCGAAGCTGAGGGATGGAGTCTGTTCAGAGTAGGTGCAAGACCGGACAGTGTGACCGCGCTAGCTCGTTGCTCTTTCTCCTCTACAGACTACAGCGAATAGAATTTCACCGGAGCTGGCGATTTGAACACCACTGGGGACGCCCTGATTATGGAGAGTGGGAAAGGATTCCAAGGAATGAAACTGCTAAAAATAAAACTTTCCAGGGGAAATGACCTAGAACGCTACGTTGTTACTAACACTCTAGCAGCAACCCCAAGCTGCTCCTTTCATATCTCCTGGCATGCATGTTATACCAGCAATAAATTTTCAACCGAGCCATATGCTCTTAATTAAGCATATATCGCACTTAGAGACATCACACCTTATCATCAGTTTTCTGGGACCTAGGCACCAGAAGTTACAAGCATTGGGACCCGTGGTGTGAGTGTGTGACGTGCATGCACTTGAAGCGGCAGCACCCGAAGGAAGGAGGAGCCGAGGCAAGACCACGAGAGGGGTATCTCCACATTGCCATGAACACCCTGCAGAAGCAGCGTCGAGGCCATCACAGATCAAAATTTTCCACTTCCTGGTTTTCTCACAAGGTGCCAACTATTGCTTCAAATATGTTTGCAAGCATATGGGTCGTCATTGAGGTGAAATTCTTCTTCCCCACAACTCAACTTTTGATTTGTGTGAGGTGAAATTCTTCTTCCCCACAACTCAACTTTTGATTTGTGTCTTCTACTGACCTAGAGGAGCTCAAGAGGCAGGTAGTGGGCAGTGGTGGCGGGAGCGACGACTGGACGGCGACGCAGGGGCGGCGGACGGCGGTGGAGTGGCGGGCCGGGGTCGACCATCGGCATCGCCTTGACCACCGCTGACGAGTTAGTGCAAGAGAGGTCACGACAGGGCAGCAGGAGCCTCCGGAGACGGTTAAAGCTGCAATGGCGGTGGAGGGTGAGCCATGAGCGCCCTAAAGTGAGAACGAACGAGAGCGGACCTCGCCGGTGCTAGGGACAGCGCCGGCAACTGGGCGGAACCGGGGACGCTCAGATCGGGAGTGGGGTTTCACGTTTCCATATATCTTTCCCTGTGCCTCCCATCCTCATGCCAGTAGAAACAAAGAAAAGTGCACTTGGCAGGCAACGTTGTGTATGCATTCCTCAAAGAAACAAATATGTTTTTTATGTAACTCTCCACACCATCTGCTTCCTCACTGTTTGTTTCACCTATTTATATGCACTTGACATTTATAAGACACGATATGATCAAATTAAAATAGGTGCAGCTGGTACTATGTGTCATTGCTAAAGTAGGTGATGTATTGATCAGGGTGACAACAGGTGCTGGTGAGGGAAGTAATCGTCGATAAGGATCCATAGAAAAAAAAATATAAAGGAAAATAGGGAAAGTATAATGGAACTACAAAGAAACTTTTTGGGAAGAAAAATCATCCGGTATGGAGGATTGTCAATAACCCACGGCCCCATACCTCCAACTTGCTGCTTTCATGTCTCATGACATGAATGTGATACCAGCATTGAATTTCTTAAGCACCACAATTTCATACATCACACAATAGCAGTCTTCTGGGAATACCAAATGGTTCGTGAGAAATCTAGGCACGGAAAAATACAAGCATATGAACTGTATGGAATTGAGAACTTGGTGTGTTGTGCGCTTTAAGCGGCAGCAACAGCGGGAGGAGGCAACAGGGTTATCTCCACATTGTCATGAACACCTTGCAGAAGCAGCTCGCCGTCATAGGTCAAAACCTTCCTCTTCTTGGCGGCCCTCAAGGTGCCAACTAGTGCTTCAAAAATATTTGCACACCGATCATCGTTGAAGAGGACACCAAACTTGACCTGCGAACCGATAGTTCAGTAACACGGTATTGATATCCTCTGTACACATTCACAAGGTATAGTACAGAAACAATAAAATTCCACATGTATAATTTTATTTACACTGTAACATCATAATGCTATATCTTTAATGGTTATAATACTTACAATATCACTTATAGACTCTTCAAAAAACCAGTGTTGTTTATAGGATACAGGCGTACAGCTAAGAATGGTGGAACTCTTTTAGCAAAGCAAGGTCTGCACTAAGCAAGTCATAGCAGGTTAGCAGCCCCCACCTGCAAGTAGTGTTATGATTTAAGAATTTCAGAAGCTCACAGTACAGGGATGATTCCAGGGAGTACAGCTATGTACTATACCAGATAATTTATGTATCATTCATCCTTTTCACTGTTGACGTTTGGCTAGAATCAGGGGCTAAAGATCAAATGTCAAAATATGTTAAAGAGTAATAATGGGGCAATCGACGAATAAATGAGTCAAGATTAGGATTTGCAAGGTTCAAATTAGTCGTACCAAACATGAAAAGAACAAGCCAAATATTAAATAGTAAAAATAAAATTTTGAGTTCATTTAAGAGGAATCGAATGAGAATCATAGTGACAAGCCCTTTTAAGCTATCATATGCACTTTAGAGACTCATATGATTAAGACACACAGCATGGAAACAAATGACTAGGAAAAATAATACAGAAGATAAATAGAAGGTAACACACGATTACACATAAGGGATATTCATTCCATGTCACTTTATTAAGCAATCAAAAATAGATAAGTAACCAAAATAACCTAGATGGGAGAACTCTACTGAATTTGGAGAGTATTCTCCAATAAACAGGGTCCATAGTGGTCCATGAAACAAATATCTGCGATATGAAAGAACTCTGTGTCGTTGATTTGTTAACACTCTTCTTTTCACAATGACATTGAACACCTTCATTATGAATATGACATATATGGACACAGGCTAACATTTAACTAGGGCAAGTAGGACACTGTAAATAGAGTTTCCATTTATTCAGGCTTAAAATTTTCGCATTCAGTCTGTTCCATAGAATAGGGGATAATATATGAATTCATAAGCTTATGGTGATCATCTCACCACAAGCCACACAAAAAGGTACCAACAATGCAAACGACTGAAAGGATCATCTTTCAGTTGCAATATCATTAGTTTGGTGCCAATGCTCACAAGGTCCACTAGATGACTAAGTAACTGCGAGAGGCGCACGGATTTGGGGATCTGCGCTGCACATATCGTTTCGAGCATCCACCGGACTGTCAGGATAAATGTCTTCACATTTGAGCAAGACCCTGCTAAATATACCCATCAGCGGGCAGCGGCGCCACAAGATAAGATGATCTCTCAGAGCCCACCAAGTCGGCAACGGCCTCTCCATGGGTCGACTCGATCGCCCATCGCAGCTTCACGCTGGATGACTGGTCCGTGCAGATCATACTGCACATTGCCCTAAGCATCGAGAGAAGGGGAGGAATCCTGCAGCGAGCGGGCCATCCTGAAGATGGCAGCACAGCACAGGAAAAAGGAAATGCGGCGCGGGTGGCTCAGATCTGTGGCGGCTCCGGAACGGAGGGGAGAGTCAGACAGGGGAGGGGGTACCTTGTAGGAGCCATCGGGCTGCTGCTGGCCGAGCCTCTGGATCTCCTCCTTGAGCCTCCCGACCTCCTCCTCCACGTTCATGGCGTCTCGGACTGCCGATCAGTCTCGATCCCCGGCCTGCGGGACTGTCCGTGCGCGCGAGTGAGTTCTTGGATCTTGTCGTTGTCGCGGCAGCTGGTGTGGCAGGATATTTCAGATGCAGAGGAGAGCCTGTGCTGCGTGAGTGTCGCCAACCGTCACACGTGGACCGTTTGATCTGGAAGTGGACAGGTGAGATGGAAGCTGACTGGTCGATAGCCTCCTTCTGAGTTGCTTGCGGATCAGCCGGTGAGTTTCACGATTCAGGAATAATTCAGTGAGATACATACGTAAGCAACAGACACTAAAGCCTGGTTCGGCTGGCCTTAAATGTGCACTGTAGCAGCTGGAAACACTGTAGCATCTGAAATTCCGTGAGAGGAAAATACTGCTCCAGCTGGGAACTGTAGAGGGCCAGCCAGCCATTTAAGGCCAGCCGAACACGCAATAAATAAAGATCAAAAGATTCCAGATTCGATGACATGTGTTTCTGCTGATATACTCCCTCAATTTCAAATTACAAGATACTTTGGTTTTTTAAAAGATCCATATGGCTTTGTTCTAAGCAAGGGCGGAGCCCGCTGAGTGAGAATTGTCTGAGTGTGCTTTCTCACTACTCGTGGTGAAGTACTCTTTTAATTATTCGCTCTATTATTGCTTCATTGGAATTAAGTCACATGTCGATACCCGAGCGAGCCGAACTCAAGAGATTCATTGTTTTTTACACTAATGGAAGCCATGAATTCTGGGCAAATTATCAATGTTACATTCTATTTAAAAAATGATTTCTAATAAGAAATTCTTATGGTAAAGAATAGGCTCGCCTATAAATAGAAGCTTCGGCGCACTCTCTATTTTGGGGGACAAGAAAGAAACAGTCAAATTACCATGGATATCGTTGCAAGCCTTCCAATCATTCCTCAAGAAATTCCAAATATAGAAAATGAGAAACTCGAACTAGAGCAAAGCCTGGATCTCATCCCCGCCAATGTTTCTCTCTTTCATCGATCCAGTAGTTTGGATACAAAATCCAATAGTCTGGATAGAAAATTGTATACTTGATGCTTGGAACATATGTAGCTTATGCTTAGATATACGCTATGTTTAAATATATAGTAAAAGCAATGTTTCTAGAAAAAGTCAAAATGTCTTATAAATTGGAATGGAGAGAGTAGCTATTTTTGTTAGTGATAGAAAACATATTCGATGACAATGACACATTTGTTTTTTTTTTGTTAATCTCGTACTGGTCCAATCCTCCATAGACATGTATAGGAGCAGCAGTGTGTATATACATTGTATGTAGTGCACTTTCAAGAAAATAAAAAGATATGAGTTCATCTATCCTTACATGTTGCAAGGGTACTCTTTGCTAAAAAGGCCTTGTCAAAATCTAACCATAGCGTGGGAATATTTTGTGAGTAGGAGGTAATAATTTCTTACAAAATACAGCATGGTTTTGTAGGAAAAAGACTGTTATATTTAAGGATTGCTTTGGTAAACTTTTACTATGATCTTCTTCTTTAATACAGCTTGTAAGTCTCCAACGTGTTGGATATGGGCACATATGGTTACAAAGTTTTGTCTAGTCTTGAAATTTGACAAGTACAAGTATGACGATCTCACATTTTACCATCTTATACACTAAGCAGGAGAAGTATATGCCTGCTCTATTGCTAGGTTCCATGAAATTATATTCCCTCTGTTTCTAAGAAGTTTTGAGTATCAATAATATTTGATGCACAACTTTGGCATTTATCTTTTACATTAACAACAAAGTTTTTTTTGTGTTTGTGCTCCTACTTTCAAGGCGATTGATGACTTTGTCCTCGTTTTTCAACTTTTATGATTCTCTCCCTACCTTTTCAAACTTCGAGATTGCCCATATTCTGCCAATGGCACTTAAACAGTGTCAAAGGAGCTATAAGAAGACAACATTGCCCTTGCACATTTGCCGTAGCTTTTGTTAGGGCTTTGTCCACATGTTTTGAATATAACTGAATTTTGATGGTGGACATAATTTTGAAATTTATTGCAATTTGAGGAGGGGGGGTGTTGAATGTAAATTAAAATTTGTGGACACAAAAACCTTTAAAAAAGTAAGGGTCTTGATAAGTAGTACATGTCTCAATGATGGAGCAAAAGCAGCAACAAATCCTGTCGAGATCCACAACAATCCAAAGAACACTGGGTCACCAGAGAGAGTGGCACATATGTGGTGTTTGCATCGGAAAGGAGGGCGAGCTTCAGTTTAAAAAAGTGAAGTAAACTCGTAAAGTTATCAAAATAAAGGTAAATCACATTAATTACTTTTGTTTTTAAAAAGTGGAAGTAAAATCATAAAACTAAAATGGTAAGAGTAAAATTACAATTAGAGTTTACAATGAGAGTTAGAAGAGCCCTACGGCCAGATAGTAAATATTTTTGATAACATACCCAGAGCACGAGGGAACTGATAAGCCATGCTGAAAAATTATCGTTGGCTAATTTGTTGTGAAAGAAAAATATTGTTTATTCGCTGAAAAAGTACGGCTCATAAGACAAGCGATCAGGGTGCTTTGCTGCGTCTTGCACACCCAACAACCCATATTCATCAATAAAGAAAATAGAGCTCTCTGTAGGCGAAGAAAAATATTCATAGAAGAATGAAAGGTCATTTTGAGGGAAAAACAGCGTGGCTAGTCCGGGCGCTAGCCCCGTCCGGACGTCCGTGGCCCGCCTGCTGCGCAAGCTGCTGCGCTGTCCGCACCTGTTACGCTTCCCGCTCGCCCCGCATCGGCTGCTGTGCCTACCCAACGATCATGCGCTCATCGTGTAGGGTTTCCCCGTCGAGCTCGAACTGCCACGGCGAGATGGAGGGGAGGAAAGGGAAAGGAAGGGAGGGGAGGTAGAGGAAAGTAAAGGCTGAGGCGTGCCGCGCGAGGAAAGCTTGAGGTAGGAGCCGAAGTCGTCGTAGTCCGCCAGCCACCGGCGGCGCTACAACATGTGCAAGATCAGATCTACTTTTAAAATATCCAGATGAAATATTTACAACATAAGTCTGAAACAGATGAAACACTTGAAACATATACTTGAAACATGTAGGTGTAGCCATTGCAACATATGCAACACCAAGATCTACTTTTGAAACATCTAAATGAACATTTGCATCATACGTCACATGAAACACAGACTTGCAACATACTTATTTTGCCATTACAACATATGTAACATACCAGATATACTGTTGCAACATCCAGATAAAACACTTAAAAACAAAACAAAAAAAGTCTGAAGCCTAAAACAATTGAAACACAACGATCACCAGCGAGGCTACGGCCTACCTAGGGTGGGGTGGAGGCCGCGGGGGGCGCTTGAGCGGCAGCAACGAGCCCCAGCCGAACAGGAGGCCGAGGCAAGCCGCCGCCCAGAGGAGCCCCGCAGGGAGTCTCCCAGGCCAACCCCGACACCGTGGGCTGTTCCAGCACTGTTTGGCCTGTTCGGTTGGCTGGTTCGTATCGTTGCTGGTTTGTGAAGAAGTACTGCTGGCTGTTTTGTATGAGAGAAAAATATTATTCTAATTAAAATTTTACGGCCAAACCCGCTGACAGCACGTACCCATCGGCAGCCGGCCGACCGGACAGCGACGGCATCGGAGACAGATGCGGCGGTGCGTGTGTGGGTGGAGGTGGGGCTAGGGGAGAAGATGGGGCGCGCGGCACGTTGCAAGATGCAGCGCAGCGTGGGAACGGGGAGCCATGCGTCACCGGCGGGCGGGCACGTCGCGTGCAGGTGCGAGCCGTGGGAAAATAACAGCAGCAGTGAGACGGGTGTGTGTGGGCGCGGCGTCCGGATAAGGACGGACGCCCGTGTCGTCAGAGCATTATCGAAAAAAATAAGGACACGGTACGATAGTACGATCCTATCCCCCGGATTCTCCCACTCCCTCAAAATCTGCCACCTCAGCAGCTCAGCTCGTTGCCTCGCGCTCGTTTCCCGTGCTGCCGCGTGCCCGCGTCCGTCCGGCGTCGGCACCCGGCACCCACGAGGCGCCTGGCCATCGGAAGAACCCCCATCACCGAACCACCCCAGTCCCCACTCCATCCGGCACTATCTATCATCCACCGTACCCAACGAACTGACGCGGACCGCCGAACAACGGCCGTGTCAACTTGATAGCAATCGGCAACGGCAAGCAACCATCTGGGCCCGTGTCGTCAGAGCAAACGGGTCTCCCGTGCTGCTCCACGCCGCTGCCCGCGGTCGCGACCGACCGTTCTCATGTCATTAAAAAAAAGTACGTAATTATACATAAGTTATTAAAAAAAATTAACCGTACACGAGTATCATTGTTCTGAACTTATTTGCCCTCTAAGCCATTCCGTCGAGGTTCTATTCGTTTTTCACCGTTACATATAGGCCCGATCAGTTAAAACGTCCTTAATATCCCTCTCATCCATATCCTCTCTCTCAATCAAACCGAGGCGGTCACCGAGCTCCGCAGCCGGAGGTGGTCGGACCGGCACCTCCGCTCCCGTGCGTGGCCAGGGGCGAGACTGACGATGGCCGAGCTCCGACGAGCACCCGTCTACGCCCGTCGCCGGACGCGTCCCGCGCCGTCGGCCGCGACACCTCCAGCGCCACCCTGGCCTTGCGCGCTCCGCCCCGCGAGTTCCGGCTGCCATGGCCGCACGACCGTGTCCTCGTCCACGCCCGGCTTCCCCTCGCGCTTGAGCTCGTGGCCGGCAGAGCCCTCTCGGCGGAGCTCGCGCTTGAGCTCGCGGCCGCCATCCCCTCCGTCAGCGCTCGTGCTCGCGGCCGTGGGCGTGCCCGCCGCGTGCTCTGCGCCCAGGCGAGGTGCAGGCGCGCCTCCCGTGCCCGCAGCAACTGCAGCGCCCGCCATGGGCAGCCGCCGATGCCCCGCGCCGCCATGGCACACCGCAAGAGCGCGCAAGCCCACGGCCCCTCCCCGGCACCTCCTCCGCACGCCGTAGCTCCACGGCGCCCGCGCACGTCTCCACCTCGCTCCCCGCACTGCCTCCCGCCCACCGTCGCCCGACCTGTGCGCGAGCGCGCCGTACTGCGTGGAACCACGCTGCTCCACCCCTCCAAGGCCGCGCCCACCGGGTCGCCCTGCTGCTGACACCCGCATGAAGCACCGACGCCCCCTCCTCTCCCTCCTCACCGCGCTGCTCCAACTCCGTGCTTCGCGCCCCGCTGTGGCCGCTTCCACCGCCGCCACTGCGCGCACGAGCGGGCCATGCCGCCCTGCCAGCGCTTCCTTCGCTTGTCGCCGTGCGCGAGAAGAGAGACAGTTCCGCCACCGCGCGCGCGAGCGCGCCATGCCGCCCTGCCAGCGCGGCCGCTTCCTTCGCCTGCCGTCGTGCGCGCGAGAAGAGAGAGAGTTTGAGAGAGAGATGATAGGGATGAGAGGGGTATTAAGGATGTTTTAACTGATTGGGCCCATATGTAACCGTGAAAAACGAACGGAACACTGACGAAATGGCTTGGAGAGCAAAGAAGTTCAGAACGATGACACTCGTGTATGGTCAATTTTTTTAATAACTTATGTGTAATTATAAATTTTTTTTAATGGCCTGTAAAAGCCTCTCCTCCCTTCACTCCCCTCGCCGACGGAGCAAGCAGCGATCGGAAGTCGAGCGCCCTCATGTCACGAGAGGTGCAGATGGCGGCGGCGGATGGCGAGGTGAGGCGGGACATGTGGGGGCAGGAGTACCGGACGTCCTCCGCCGACTGCGCGGCGGCGCTCGACGCCTACTACGCCGCCTTCATGTCCTTCGGCCGCGGCCGCGTGGCGGCCGTCCTCCGCGCCGCCGCGGCCGACCCGACCTGCGCCCTCGCCTCCGCGCACGCCGCGAACGCCGTCGCCCCCAGGGACCCCGCGGGGGCCGCCGCCTTCCTCGCCGCCGCCAAGGACAACCTCGTGAGCTAGCATCCTCCTCCCTTTCGATCACCTCCCCCCGCTCCCCCCCTTTCGTTCCCTGAGCCGACCTGACCACCTTAACCTGTGGTGCGTTTGCGCGCCTGCTTCCAGGGGAAAGCGACGGAGTACGAGAGGGCCGTTTTCGGGACTCTCTCCGCGCTGGTGGGCGAGGGGTGGGACGTGGAGGTGGCGATCGAGCGGCACTTCGAGGTTTGACATGCCTTAGTTTGTTGATTTGGGGGACCGGCTATACTAATGCTGCTACTTGCGGAGTCAGTAAACAGATACCAATTGCTAATTTGTAATATGGTCGTCTATGACAGCTTCTCAAGCAATTCCCCAGGGATATCCTGTCTCTCAAGAGAGCACAGCTCATCTGCTTCTATTTGGGAAAGCCAGATTTATCCCTGAAATTCGTTCAACAAGTAAGCCAAACGGGGTTCCTGTGTATTTATGGGCTTAATTTTGTGCTTCACTGAATGAAGTTGAAGTTGGTGCGGCATTTCTTTTTCACTAGATGTCCTTGTGTTGATTCATCTCAAGTAATATCAACAATGGTATCTTTGTATCAAAATAAGATCAAATAATTGCTGAGAGCATTATATGCCCACTGTTCCCTTACTGCATGGTAGTCAGTAGTTAAAGTAATGTTGCATATTTGCATTCCTTTTCATCGTTTCCTGTAAACATTTTTACTGTGCCAAATTGGTGCATTGCAAGAACTTGTGAATGTAGCTATAATCAAATATTTATGAACCCAGCACCCTACCACCCTCTAAAAAAATACTGTTGTGACAGGCTCTTTTGTTCACTAGATTTGTGGTACTCCATGCTTATCAGGTTTTGCCGAAGAATCAAGATCAAAATTTCATATATGGCATGCTTGCCTTCCCTTTGCTAGAGCTTGGACGGATGGATGAAGCTGAGAGAGCTGCTCGAAAAGGCTTGGCTATAAACAAGAATGACTTCTGGTCACAGCATAATGTATGTTCATGATGTGGTTATAGTTAGTTTCAGTAGTTAAAAGCATCCCATACAGGATCTGTTCAATAGAAATAGAAATAAAGGAATAGCTATCAAAGGGTTCCTATCCAGGATCTAACTGTTACAATTTGTGTTTAGCTGGATCTATTGAAGATATATCAGAAACTTTAAACTTTTGATGTTTTTTGTGTAAAGCTAAGTTGATCATACTTCTTTTTGAAAAATAAAATTCAGCCTACATACTACATAGCATCTATAACCATGATCATACTGGCATGACCCAGCAAAGCAAGGAATTTCAGATCTTTAGTTAAATGTTCTGTTATGTGTTTCCACATCTAACTGACTGTCAAGCAGCAACTAGCATGTAGTACCTAGTCATCATTAACCTGGCTCTAGGAAACTGAACTAGTTAACTGTTGAATTATGTACCTGTGTGGGGAATCCTTGGTTCACCGATTTTGGTCCAACATCTCCCCACATCTTCATTTTGGTTTGTTCATTGCTTTAGAAGAAAACAGTTCTATTTCTGAGTACAAAGAAAGTCATAATTGTGTCGTCATTTGAGATAACTGTTACAATTCCTGTATTGGGTGGGAGAGTTTAGATTACTGAATCTTCTCATGCTGGCACTCTGTAACTTCTTGATAAGTTTGGAACAAATATATTAGCCGTAAGAGTTTTCACTTAGTTGATGTAATAACAAAAAAAATCATTTTCTTCTTCTAGCTGTGTGCATAATCCAATAACAAAATGTTTGTTTTCTTGTAGCTGTGCCATGTTTTTCAGCAGGAATGTCGCTTCAGAGAAGCTACCGAATTCATGGAATCATGTTCTCCATCATGGGAGGCATGCACATCATTTCTGTATGTAGTTCTCCATGCAGTGTGCATTCTACCGATGCAAGTCAACAGCTATGAGCTTAGTTTTTTAGATTTCTTTGTCTCTCACAGGTTAACCCACAACTGGTGGCATGTCGCTGTTTGTTACTTAGAAGCTGAATCCCCTTTGTGTAAAGTTCTGGAGATATATGATCACAGCATCATGAAGGAACTTGAGAAAAGTGATTGTGAGGCAGCTGAGGTATTATATTTATCGGTGGTTATTTTACTTTAGACATAGATTGCTTGGGATACTGAATAATTTCTCATGCATTCAGGTGTATTTGAATGCTCTAGGGTTGCTGCTCCGATTATACATACGCGGTCATATAGATTCAGCTAAAGAGAGGTTAACGACATTGCTAGATGCACTAAAGAATGAGGTACTGACTCCCAGGAACATCTTTGAGTACGTCTGATGCATACATAACTAAGCTGCCTATTGGGGATTTTACATATACAAATTAAAGCTAGATGAGACATTCTTTTGACTGTCAATTTGAACTTTTTTCAGTCTATATGGCATGCGGAATGGCTCCTTGACTTGCTTATATTGTGGGCACTAGCAAGTATGAGTGAACTAAAAAGTGCAGATAATATGTTGGAATCATTGAAGTCAAGGTCAGATATGTTTTGTAGGAACACAAGAAGGTTTATTAATAGTTACTAAATCAGAAAAGCAATCTGATTGCAGGGTCCGTTCAATGGACAGGAATCGGCAGCAAGTGATGCAGAAGGCAATCAAGGTATGCAACTTTTTTTGAAGCTCTCGTCACTTGCAATATGCGTTACTCTTGTAAGAGTAAGCATTAACAGTACAAAGCAATCTCTACGACAATGAAGCTTTTAAGTCCCAAGCAAGTTGCACTTGTAATTTATTTTCAGCAATGATTAATACAAAAAAATAGGTGGGGGAATTCCCCCACTGAGCCTTCAAAAAAAAGTTGGGGTAGGCTCAAGATGAAACCCAACAAGAGCCACAAAAAAAAGAACAAAAAAGGAGCAAAAAGAAGAGCCATATAATGATGTAGTATTTCTGAATAAATTTTTTGGAGGTCCAATTCGGGCAGCTAAACATCGCTGCACACAATGCATACTCTTTGTGGCAATATATCGTAGCTTGTTATTATTGTAGTTTTCTTTACTAATTTTATTTACTTGTTTGTCTGTTGTTACATTACTACATCACAAATCTTCTCTTGGAAGATTGATAATGCTGCTTTTAATTGTTCTTTCTTTCATGTAGCTGGCGGAGGCTGCTTATGAATATGGGAAAGGAGATCACATAAAAGTCTTTGACACTCTGGGTCCAGACTTTGATGCGCTAGATTATAAAGTAGGAACTGGAAGCTTTTTATTACTTTAAGATGAGTAATTATAAAATTTGTTTGTGTTTGCTAAAGATAAACAAATGGTACAATTAGATGATTGGTGCATCAGATGAACAAGTGGATGTCTTCAATGAAGTTTGGTACACTGTTCTAATCAATGCTGGAGAGACTTCCAAAGGTTTGAAGTCTTCGCTACTTGCAAAATTGATTTATTTTTGTTCTATGTCTACCTATGTTAGTAGCTAATGCAGTTTCAACGGTTTACAGCAATTGAGATTCTTGGCAAACAAATTAGGAAACGAGAAGGTGCACCTTTCTTGTGGCGCTTGCTGGTAAGAGTGCTCACACAATCGCACTGCTTTCTTTCTATTTTAGGTTTTACTCTGGAGTTTGTTAGGCAGGATTGTTAAGGATATACACATTGTGATCCTGACAACCAAAGGTGGTCATGGTGTTAAGCAAGAATTAGACCATGTTCAAGCTTAACATACACATGAACAATACCCTACCCATGCCTTTATTCTGGTTCTCAGCTCTTACCCATTCCATATCAGTACATCACTAGTTCACTACCATTCTGAGAAGTGTACTGATCCTTTGACTATTTATAGCCTTGTTTCTCCTTACAGTTTGTGTTGCCAGACAACTTAGGCCCCGTTTGGCACGGCTTCTGCCGGCTCCAGCTTATCTGGCACCAACACTGTAGCAACACTGTAGCACGAAGCCGGTTTTCTCTCTTCGATTTCCTGTGTCACTGTAGCACGCGTGGACAAGCAAAAACGGCTTCTCCGGCTTCGATGAACAGTACATATGGCAGCGAGAGGGGGAGGGAGGAGAGAGAAAACCGGCTTCGTGCTACAGTGTTGCTACGTGTTGATGTCAAATAAGCCGGAGCCGGCAGAAGCCGTGCCAAACGGGGCCTTAATAACATTATGATATTATTCAGCCCATAAATGGGTATTTTGGGTTCATTTTTGTGTTTGGATGTTCAGTATCAGATGGTCATATAGTAGTATCATTATCATATATGAATTTACACTAAGATCAGAATTGTTCGAAAGTGTGAATACACACTGTGATCCTGACAAACCAAAGCGGCCTTGACATTTTATTCAGCTAAACCAATCAGTTTATGTGTAATTTTCACATCGTTAGATACAAGAAACTCATGAGATCCACATACTTTCAACGCTATAAAGCTATTAACTTTTTTGTTTTTGTCTCATTTTTACCAGGAGAAAGCATACTCATTGGATGGCAGAAGCGCAGCTGCTTCTGTAGCATCTAAAAAGGCAAATGCTCTACAATCCGCTTATTTCCATTAGCTGATATCTTGCTGAATAATGAATAGCCTTGTTTCTGGAAGGTCCTGTAACCTTTTTTTTACCGGTGGAAGTTGCCAGTATGCATCATAGGAAGTCTACAGTCAGTATATATACCGCACAAATCAACAGTTTCAAAATACTGGAGCGTGTGCACTGTATCAATATGTGCATACATGGAAGTTTTATGTTCAGTAAAGTTATGGGTATAGATATGGTTTTGGATTCTTCTGCATGTGTAAAATTTTCGCAGGACCATGCACGCCACACGCTGCATGAAGTGGTTCGCTCTGGAAAAAGTCGCAGACACTACCGATTACTGAATGATCCGTCGGAAGTTACCGATTACTGAATGATCCGTCGGCAGTAACGAACTCTCCATGGATCATATGGTGCACACCCGTACGTACCTTGGCCAACTTGTCATGAAGTCAAGTTGAGCCGCACCGACGATCCGCCGAGGCACCACGAGGTCTCCACTGGGTCGTACGGTGGTACAAAGTGGAATGGCCACTTTGCAGAAGTCAAGGCTAGACCTCACTGAATGATCCACCGCCCGTCCCGTCGGGGTGGTGACACTCGGCATCGTGGCAAAGTTAAATCTCTACGAATGTGCATAAGGCAGCTGGATGACCCGTCTGGCTGGTACCAATCATCTGGTGCATATTTTGAGCTCATTTCAAGTCAATATCGTCCAATTCAACGTCTCTGAGATTTGTGACTTAAAACCTATCCGATTGGGTCACTTTGGCTCTGACTTGGTGAGAGTGTAGCACTTGCACACCAAATGCTCTCCACTTGGACTTCCATCAAGCTCCTTAGCCATCTAGCCTGGAACATCCCAAAGCATCTTCGAATCAGTCATCTTTGGCTTCGTTCCTTCCCCTTTGCTCCTTCCACGGTGGTCTTTTGGGCCCTCTTCGTCATGGTGTCCATGAAACAATCTTAGAAAAAGGTTGTCACGAAGAGGGGGTAGCGCGCCACTAGGCTAACCCCCAACATTTCACTTTGTTGCTTACATAGCCAATTTCCAAACTTGTGCAGTGTTGTTTGTCCATATTTGGTTGATGCAAAGAATTTATGAAAGCATGCATAATTGTCAAAAAAGCACAATGCTATGTATCTAGAAGAGGCAAAACGCTTTATCAAACAGTGAGCCTACAGTTATACCAATTGGAATGTGGTCCTAGCTTATAGAAAACTTCTCTTCCAGCTTAATGGGTCCTCAAATAGCTAGGAGTAACCGATTGCCCGTATCTAGGGACCGAGGTAGTAGGGCTTGTTTGTTGGATGCCTACTTGACTTGTATGATAAAAAGTGTTACCTGGATGTTACCTGGGAAATTGATGAGTTTTGCCTGGTGAGGCAAGACTACAGAAAGTCTGTTTGGTTCGAAGCCTGTGTCTGGTAATGTTATCTAGAGATTTTTTTTAATTGTATGTACATGAATAATGAACACTATTATTGTGTGTTTTCCAGAATAAATGACTTAGATTATTTTTATTTATTAAAAAATTAATTCGAAATTAATATTTCTAATGGCAGATCTCTGTATTATTTTATTAGAGAGGACAAAAAGAGAAGTATACTTCTGTTCATGTGATAAATTTCACGCGGAAGAAGATAAAGGCTTCCACTTGATTCGTTAAAGATAAGTACTATTTTGTTTCAATTAATATTGTGGTTAATTGTATAAATATATTACTACATATAAAGCATGATGATTAAAGTGAACGTGATACCATGCAACTTCTCTCCGCAGCCAGCAGCCATTTTGGGTCGCCTGGGCTAGCGCGTGCTGCCTGCTGGCCGGTCCAGTCTGAAGACCACTATTTTTCAGCGTTTCTTTCTCACAATATTTTAATATAAACATCTGCGTAAATCAAATTTTAGCATAAGCGAACATCCGAGCAAACGCTGCACAGGCAACTTCCAGGCTCTCTCCAGACCAGGAAACGAATATCCAGGCTCTCATCTAAACACCCCCTGAATGCCTGGGAATCTGCCTCAGCCGGTGGATCAGGTTCTGCACAAATCTCAAAGCCGAATCAACATCTAACGGTACAAAACATCACTTCCCCCGAAGTCGCCTGTGGAAAATCTGCTCTCGTCCGACCAGCCTCAGCTCAGCCCCATCTAATCTCTACACCTAATATATTCCTACTGCTATCGTCTGTCTCCCCGCCCTCAGAGCATCTCCAAGAGTATACTAAATTTTCCAAGAAGTCCATCTCCAATAGTACTCAATATTCCACTCTAAAAAATTAAAATTTGGTCCTACTTATGTTTTTTCCACGGCACTTTTTTTTACCGTGAAAGTCTTCGACGCCGCCGCCGCTCCTCCTTCCTTCGTCGTGACCTAGCCCTGCAGTTCCAGCCGGCCGTGGCCACCTCCCAGCAGGTCGGCACCATCTCCCAGCCACAGGTCGCCGGCAGCACCTCCCAGCAGGGCGGCAACACATCCCGACCTTCAGCCACATGCCGCCAGCCACCAGTCAGGCCGGCCAACAATCTGAAAGTAATGTTTAGAACATCATAACCATTACAACCAGGAAACAATACCATGCGAACAGTACCATGCAAGCAGTAGTAAGCAGCACGTACACAGCCGGCCACGGACGCCAGCAGTCCAGGGCAATCCCGGAGGCGGCAAGAAGCACACAGCCGGCCACGGCAAACCTAGCGACGGCCAAGGGAAACCTAGCGACGGCCAAGGCAGTCCATGGTGGCGGCGTGATGAAGCAGCACGCCATCGACGACCGCGTCGCCTCCATGTGGCGCCGCGTGCAGGAGACGGAACGCAGGCCCAAGCAAATGCTCGGATGATCCCGACGCGGTAGTCACTCCCGCCCATAAAATCAGATCAGATCCACCAAAAGCATCAAATAGACATCCATGGAGCATGGACAGAACATAACATCATTATCATCCATCATGGGCTGACTGTAGGCCCCTGCCATGCTTCCATATGACGGCTGCCGCCGGTCTTGCCTCTTGGGCGTTCCAAGCGGCGGCCACGCATGCCGCAATGGCATTGGCAAGCAAGAAGTCGGCAGAAACAGCAGCACAAGCGGGCCAAGCTGCTGACTGACACTGGGCGGCGCATTGTCGTCACTCAGTACCCGCCGCCAAACGCAAACGAGCACCCGCCACCGGCAGATCCCACGGCAGCATCCACGACAACATCGCCGAACACGCCGCCGCTGCTGTAGAACCCGGCGAAGTCGACAGCCTCGGGGCCGAGCGCCACCATGTTGTCACCGTCGAGCAGCAGCCTGGCCCGCTTCTCGCCGCCCTCCGCGGCGGAGGGCGGCTCGGCAGCATCGCCGGAGGTGAGCCCGTTGTCCGGTGTGGCGGCGTCGCCGACGAGGCGGTGCAGCCTGTCGAGGTCGTCGACGACCTTGAGGAGGAAGGTGAGCATCTGCTTGGGCCTGCGCTCCGTCTCCTGCACGCGGCGCCACATGGAGGCGACGCGGTCGTCGAAGGCACGCGAAGATGAAGCCGTGCAGGAAACCTCTTTGCGTGGGACGCCGAGTCCGCGTAAAGTTACGCGTGATGGGAATTTCCCAAGTGCAATTTTAGGAGGATATATTAGAAGTTGTTGGAGAAATTTTTTTTCTCATCTTACTGAAAAAGGATTAGAAGAAGATTTAGGATAAGATGATCTCAGCCTATACGGTAAAAGACGTTTCTAAAAAAAATCCTATACGGCAAAAAAAAAACCCCCCGTATTCAGTTTTGTCTTCAACGTGATTCGACTTCGACACGGGCAGCAGAGAAATCGCGTGTTCTGTGCATCGGCTAGGAGCGGTGCGCATATGGGAAATCTTCTTTATTTACATGCGTTTTTTGCGTCGCATAAATGGATCTAAATGCTACATGCAAATGATGGGACGCAACGTGTGGGATGCCGGCAACAGCGACTAAAAAAAGAATCGAATCTCACATGCATGGGCTCCCAGCAGAGAAGCATCTCTGCCTTGTTCTTTTCCTTGAGGCTCGGCCGCTCGGGTAAAACCATTGTTTTGCAGTTGGATGGGCGACTGCACCTGCACGTCTAAAGTACAGCTGACTGGACTCGACGTTGAGAGATGCCGGAACCACAGCAGGCTAATGAGTGAGCAGAAGACTGAGGTGGTGTTTAGATCATGGCGTAAAGTATTGGGTATCACAGAGGTTATATGGGTTATCGTATAGAGCGTTTGGATATTAATAAAAAAATAAATTACAGAATTCATCAGTAAACCACTAGACGAATTTATTAAGCCTAATTAATCTATAATTAACATATGTATTACTGTAGCACTTTATTATCAAATTATGAACTAATTAGGCTTAAAAGATTCGTCTCGTAAAGTAGTCGCAATTTGTACGATTAGTTATTTTTAGTCTATATTTAATACTCTATCTATGTGTCCAAATATTTAATGTTATAGGGCGTAAAGTTTTGGCGGACAACTAAAAAGGGCTGAATATCTTTTAATGATGCAAGGCACAGATTGGATGCGGCGCCGGCTGGCGTGAATCTCATCAGCCTGTTCACTTGCTCGTATACGATCGTGGATTATAAGTTGAAATAGTATTTTTCTCTCACACGAAACCACCAACAGTAAATAATCCACGATCGTTTACGACGAAACAAACATGTTGCATGTATGTTGCAGATACGACAAGGACGAGGCATGTGCAAGGCAGTGGGGTGGTTGAGAGCAAAAAAAAAAGGACGTAGGCCTTGATTAGATCACATCCAAATTCCAAAGTTTTTTCACTCTCTCCATCACATCAATTTTTAGCCGCTTGCATGGAGCATTAAATGTAGGTAAAAAAAATAACTAATTGCACAGTTTAGTTGGAAATCACGAGATGAATCTTTTGAGCTTAGTTGGTCCACGATTGGACAATATTTACCAAATAAGACGAAAATGCTACTATTCATCGGTTTAAAATTTTTTGCAATCTAAACATGGCCGTAGATTCTCTGCCGATGGCGCACCAGGAGTACAAATGGACAGACTGCGATGGTTGGTGCAACGAATTCTAAATCTTTCATCTCTTACGACTAAAAAGACTGAAGAATGGACATCTTTTTCTACGACAATCAATTTTGGCTCTTCGTCCACGATCCCCCACCCCTCGCGCCTACGCCCCTCTGCTTGCAAAAAGGAAGGAAGAAACCTCGCTCGTCACAAGCCGGCAATCCCGTAGACTCACCACTCGCGCCCCCCCCCCCGGGAACGTCGCAGCGCGCCTCCGCCGCTTGGGACCGCCCTGCGCACCGGCCGTGCACTGTAACACCTTAGGTGTTAGTACAGGCTAAGCAGTGAGATTAGACTTGTCGGGTACCATAAAAAGGGGGCCCCTAAGCGAGAACCGAAAAAATCGCTTAGACCTTGTAAGTATCGAAGCCAAGAGACAACCACCGGCGAACCCCCACCTTATCCGAGGCCCGGCTGGATCACCCGGCCCACCTCGGACAGTATCTCGACTCACCCGAAGCGGGCTCGGCCCAAAATGAAACCGTGAGGCCTCGGACGAGGTACCGATTCTCCGACTCGCTCGAGGCCCCGCCCGTAAGGCCTCGGACGAGGTACCAATTCTCTGCCTCGCCCGAGGCCCCGCACGTAAGGCCTCGGACGAGGTACCGATTCTCTAACTCGCTCGAGGCCCCGCTCGCAAGGCCTCGGACGAGGTACCGATTCTCCGACTCGCTCGAGGCCCCGCCCGTAAGGCCTCGGACGAGGTACCAATTCTCTGCCTCGCCCGAGGCCCCACACGTAAGGCCTCGGACGAGGTACCAATTCTCCGACTCGCTCGAGGCCCCGCCCACAAGGCCTCGGATGAGGTACCGATTCTCCGACTCGCTCGAGGCCCCGCACGTAAGGCCTCGGACGAGGTACCGATTCTCCGACTCGCTCGAGGCCCCGCACGTAAGGCCTCGGACGAGGTACCGATTCTTCGCCTCGCCCGAGGCCCCGCCCGTAAGGCCTCGGACGAGGTACCGATTTTCTGACTCACCCGAGGCCCCGCCCGTAAGGCTTCGGACGAGGTACCGATTCTCCGCCTCGCTCGAGGCCGGCTCGACAACAACCCTGTCGCCTCCGCCTTGACTGACTTCTCTGACAGGACGTCACGTCCAACTAACGCGTTCAACCACTCCCACGACATCAGCCGAACGATGGCTCAATATAGCGGAGTAGCCGATGAGACGTGAGTCACATCGACGCCATGCCGTCCGGGACAGGACGGGGCAGGGGTTACCGGCCGCTGTGCTCGGCACTGTGCCCACGACTGACACCCGTGCTGCACTGTGCTGCCTAACCCCTGCTCCGAGGATAGCGCGGCGTGGAGAGTCTTGTCCGGGTCCCTGTAGCCTCGGAATCAACGTACAAAGACCAACTGCTCCCTCCATAGCCTCGGCTATCCGCTTCAGGGTCTCGGTAGCCTCGGGACTCGCGCCCGCTGAGCCCCCACAATGGTTCAGCCTCTGCACCGACTAGGCCTCGGCTCTCTATGTTGTCAACATACAGCGACCGACACATCGTCTGCAGTATGCACCATACCCTGCGCCAAGCCGCATGAACTCCCACGTCGCACAGGATCAGGCGTGACCGGCGCGTCGCTCCAGTGCATCGAGGACAAGGCCGCTCCACCGACCATGCTGCCACAGTGACGAGCTACAGGGCTCGGACATGCCACCTCTGCTCACGAAACGCCATGTAGCAAATCCATGTACCGCCCCCGTGCCTCCCTTCGACTATAAAAGAGAGTGACCGAGGCCGCTTCTAGGGGACGGACACACAAGGAGACTCACAGAGGACTCACACACGGGAAAACAACGCAACGCTCTGTAACACACACTCTTCCTCACTGTAAGAGATCAACATCTCAAGCAACTCACGCCACTACGCAGAGACCTGGGACTAGCTCCCTCTCTCGCCCTGCTTGTAAACCCCTACTACAAGCACCTCGGTGCAAGGAATACAAGATCGCTCTCTCAGACTGGACGTAGGGCACCTATTGCCTGAACCAGTATAAACCTTGTGTCTCTTTGCATCACCATTCGGGATTAGGGGCACGCAGTACATTTTCACTAGTCAGTTGAGGATCCACTGGTCCAAAACACCGATAGTTGGCACGCCAGGTAGGGGCCATACTGCGTGTTAGCTTAGTCATCCCAACAAGTTCCGGATGGCAGACCCCGTGCGACCACTGCGTCTCGGCACGGTGATCTAGTTCGGGAGCCTATAGTTCATGTCTTTAGGATGTGATTACGATATGGTACTCCTCACACCTAGAGCCCCACCGACCGATGACGACATCGTGCACCAGCAGCCTGGGCGCAGGCGGCGCCCAGGCCGCCGCTCTCGTCGCGCTCGCCAGGCATGATGCGGGCGGGACCACCCCGACACCACGCGAGCTTAGGGCGACGCACCGCGCTCCGCCAATATCCCATGCCCGGTTGTTGGTACAGAGTCCCTGGTGGGGGACCTATCTAGCCTAAGCTTGGGCAAGGGAAAGACGCCGGTGGCACACAGCTCTGCCCCGTCATCAAGCTCTGCCCCGCCACCTCCTGAGGAGTCGACTCCGGCGGAGCAGAGCCAGGCGATGACACCATCCCCTACCCCTTTGGGTTGAGCAATGCCGCCGCCTACGCTTCCGCCTATGCTTCCGCTCATGCAGAGCCCCAAGGACGCCACCAACGTTTCGCCCTCGACCTCGTCGCCACAACCGCGACCCATACCCACGCTGACTCCTCGGAGGAGGACGAGGCGTGGGCCAGAGCGGACTTCTCTAGGCTTCGCGACCCTGAAGCCATGCGCCGCTTCATGGCCGCGAGCGACTACTGCTTCGGCTACTCCGACTCCAATGACGAAGGCACTTATGATCCCACTCGTGAGTGCTTCAACGTTGAGTTTGGGATGCCGAGCGTGGGCGATGAGGACGAAGGGGCAGGCAGTCGCTTCTCGCCCCACGAGGGGGCAGGCGACGCCACGCCTCCACGCGTCGAGCCCCCGGTAGCGCGGACAAGACCGACTCCTTCTGCAGCAGCTCTGAGACACTCTCGAGCAAGAGCAGCGGGGGCGCGGTGATGGCGGAGCAGCCCGGTGGAGGACTCGCGACGTCAACCACCGCATCAACAACAACGAAGGGGGCGAGCAACCCCCTATCTTCAATCACGCTAGCCAGAACGTCGCGGCAGCAGCGATGCGACTCCGGACAATGCCCGAGCCCTCTACCTCAGAGGGGCGACGGGTCCGCAGCGAGCTCCGAGACCTCCTCGAGACCGCCGCGGTACAACAAGCCAAAAGTTCTGCCTCTCGACGACGCGGGGGCGCCTCAGAACTACCCGTGGCACCGCCTCGGCAGGATAGAGAGGCCTCGGTTCGTCCCAAGCCTGCTCGGGCACCGAGAGCCAACAAAACCCCCTTAGTGCACGACCGCCTCAGCGACCGACGCGAGGCGCAAGGCGACCACGATGTGGTCAGCAGGCGACGGCGCCACGACAATGATGGGCCTGCTCCCATCGGTCATCTAGAGCCTGAGGAACACTCCGAGCCAAGCCACGGGGTTCACACCGTTCTTCCTGGTCTATGGAGCCGAGGCCATCCTCTCCACTGACTTGGAGTACGGTTCCCCGAGGCTACAGGCCTACAACGAGCAAAGCAACCGCACTGCCCACGAGGATGCCCTCGACCAACTGGAGAAAGCCCGAGACGTTGCGCTGCTACACTCGGCCAAGTACCAGCAAGCCCTACGATGCTATCAAGCCCGGCGCATTCAAAGCCGAGACCTGAAGGTGGGCGACCTGGTGCTGAGACTAAGGCAGAGCAATAAGGGCCGCCACAAGCTGACCCTACCATGGGAAGGGCCGTACATCGTCGCCCAAGTGCTAAAGCCCGGGACCTACAAGCTAGCCAACGAGAAGGGCGAAATCCTCACCAACGTTTGGAACATAGAACAACTACGTCGCTTCTACCCTTAAATTTCCAAGCATTATATACATTGTTTCTTGAAATACAATAAAGAGGTGTTGTTTAGTTGTTCTTATTTTTCGAGAAACCCCCCGAGCCCATCGATGGGGGATCGGCGTTACGATAACGCTATAAGGGAGACTCGGCTCTACCTCTGTAGAGGTGCCCACCGTGGGGCTCGAACAAGACTCGGCTCTGCCTCTGTAGAACCAAGCCTCTGTCGGGGGCTAGAAGAAGGGGACCCCCCTAAGTCCCAGACACCATTTTTAGTCGTTTTTCGAAAAAATTTCTACGCCAAACTCTCTAGCGTACTCTGACAAATCGATTGTAAAAAACCTAAGGACCAAAAGTCTGTCTTAGGGCCAAAAGGCCAACTGAGCCGCGAGACGGCCTACGCCTCTGGGCTACGGCAACTCCCTCACCACCTTTTGCCCGAAGGGCAGCTTAGGCTCCGAGGAAGTTTTTTACAAGAGATATGTTCAAAGACGAGATAGAGGGCAGAGGCTCGGAAATACAATAAAAAACAATTAAAAAGCGTATACACATAAGTACTTCAAAAAAGGCCTCGACGGTCACAAGCGTTATGGTACAATAATGTAAGTCCTAATCTATTTACATGGCCCCTTTGGCCCAGGTCAAAGCTCAGGGTCGCCAGCGTCGGCGGACGGCGTAGGAGGAACCACTTCCTCATCGAACAGCTTGGCCAGCGCCGTGCCAGGGGCCTCAGCCGCCTCCACCAGCTTCATGACCTCCTCCTTGGCCTTCTCGTCATCCTTAGCCATGACGTAACCATCGCTGATGGCCTTGAGGTCGATGCCTATGTAGTGCGAGGAGCCAACGGCCAGAGCACGCTTGACGCCCGTATGCAGCGCCCCTCGGAGCCGCTTGTGGACTCGGCCGCTCAACGCAATCAAGCGGCTCCCGAGGGAGCTACCCGACTCGACCCCTCCGACCTCTAGGGCCTCGCAGGTGGTACGAGCGGCGCTCTACAGCACGTTGTGCTCTCGAATCTTGGCCTTGAGCACTGCCTACACTGTGACGGAGGCCTCGGCTGCCCGGGTGACTTCCTTCTCCAACCCTGCGCCAAGACAGGCGGGATGGGGTCAAGCACGAAAGAAAAACGAGCCGAACAGGGGCGCAAGACTATGAGACTCACCCTCGGCTTTCTCCCTCCAGTTTTGGACCTCAACCCAAGAGGCCTCGGCCGCCCTGGAAGCCTCCCTCTCCAGCTCCGCGTCGCATCGAGGAGTCAGGGGTTGAACGCAAGAAAAACAAATAAAACAAGGGGCGCGGCTCAACGGGACTCACCCTCAACCTTTTCCTTCTAGGCTAAGGCCTCGACCCGGGAGACCTCAGCCACCTTGAGGGCCTCCGCCAGGGCACCTTTCGTTAGCAGGTGCGCGCCCTGCTCCGCCCCCAGCTGCCCGGCGACGGCCTTGGCAGAGGCCTCCACTTGTTCGGCCCAGGACGTGAAGGTGTCTCGCTCGCTGGCCACCCAGGTCAACTCCTCCTCCAGCTCCTTGATTAGCGCCGCCAAAGGGGCGGCCTGCTCCCAAGCCGTGGTCGCCTCGGCCTTCATATCAGCACAACAAAGGCGGAGGTCCTCCACCTCTGCGCTCTATGCCAACAGAAGCTCATTGGCATTGGTGAGCAGGTCCTTCTGCTCCCGGAGCTGGTCCTAGACGTCCCTCTCCCACCAGAGGAACAATGACTTCCTGAGGGACCGGGCCTCGAGCTCCTAGATAGGTAGAATAGACGTCAAGCACTGCGAGAAAACTTGGGAAAAAGACGACACAGCACGAGAAAAGAAAGCGCGTACCTGGGCAACACCGGGCAGGTCGTCAGCCACGACGGACAGCGCTGTCCGCAGCGACTGCTCTGCCAGATGGTAGAATTGCTTGAAGGAGTTCCAGCGCCCCCCTCGCCGCATCCTCGAGGGCGAACAGAGGCTCCCCCTCAGGGTCATCCCGGCTCTGCCACAAGACACGCGTGCTATCCCACCCACGGGGCTCGGGTCGTACCCGGACAAGGGCCGAGCTCCCCTCGCCAGAAGTCAGAGCTGGCTGCTCCGTGGTGCTGGCCGCCTCGGTGTCCGCCACCTCCTTTCCCCAGGAAGTATTGTCGGAGGAGATTGAATGAACCTCCACCTCCTGAGCACTCTCCTGCGACGGCGACGGGTCATGGACCAGGGGCAGTACCCGCCTCCGTCTCCATATCCTGGGCCGCCGGCTTTGCCACGCCCAAGCCTACCTCCACCACCTCGGCCTCGGTGGTCCTAGGAGCCCCGACCTCCGCCACCTTGGCCTCGGTGGTCCTGGGAGCCTCGGCATCTGCCACCTAGGCTTCGGAAGCCCTAGAAGCCTCGGCCTCCGCCACATCGGCCTCGGAGGTCCTAGGGGCCTCGGCCTCGCCCTCGGTGGCCTTAGCAACTGAAGGCGCCTCAGCTTCATCTAACTCATGGGCCTCTGCCTCGCAGGGCGTAGGCGCCTCCTCCCCCGCTTGCTTCGTGGCCGCCTCGGTAGCCTCTCCTTGGGCGACCGACTCCTTCGGGTCGGCCCTGGCTGACGCCGCGCCATGTTGTATGGCGGCCTACACCTCCACCACCCATCGGGCGATGGAGCTGGTGCTCACCTTGAGCGCCTTACGTGGCGCCAGGGCGGGCGCCTCCGCCTGACGCTTTTGACTGAAGACAAAACACTTACTTGGTCAGCATACAACCAAGGAACGAGTGGAGGATACTACAAACTCCACTGACAAAACACTTACCTCGAACGGGGACACAACAGCTTCCATACTGTGTCCCTCATCCTCTGCAATGGCGGTGGCGGCGGCGGTGGCGCGGCCCCCGTGTTCGCCGGTGCCGGCCGCCCCTCGCCGGACTCCGATGCCCCCTCAGCCCTCTGCGGAGGCTGTTGGGTCGCCCCCGCCATCGCCCACTCCACCTCCACCGTCGAGCCCATCGGGCTAATGGCGCGCTTCACCAATGCCCGTGCCTCGGGCGTGTCGGCCTCGGCCCTAGGGTGGGCGATCGCCATCCCTGAGGAGTTCTCCCCTCCTCCTCCTGGAAACGCCGGGCCACTCGCCAATGCCCCGGGCGCAGTCCCCCTGACGTCAGGGAGATGGTCCAGAGGACCCCGCCCCGCCTCGCTCTCGTCGTCATCGCTCGAAGAATCCGTCGACGATGGTGACGGAGATGGCTCCTCTGGGAGACCGTCGTGCCTCTATTGTCGGCGATGCTTCTCCCGCTCGTCGCGCTCGAGGCTCTTCCTCTTGCGCCTTGCCTCCTCGGTGTCCTTCTGCTCCTTGTATGCCTTGGCATGCGCCCTGTTCGCCGCCCACCGCTTTGCATCCTCGGGAACAGGCGGCGGGGAGGCTCGCACATCCCTTATCCCCTGCAGGAACGGCAAACGCAAATAAGGGAACAAATTGAAAATATAAGGAGCGAGGAGGCCTCGGGGGCCGCAGCGGTGCATGACTTACCAGAGAGATGTACCCCTGCGATGGGCGCATCAGGAACGGGGGTCAGCTCACTGCTCCTCTACCGCCCCTCCACCGTCTCTCTCACCCGACGTAGAACCTCCTCGTCGGAAAGGGTGGCGGTGGACAACCGGATGTCGTCGATTGGCTCACCCGGTGTCATCTCGAATAGGCATTGCCGCTGAGCCATCAGCGGCAGCACCCTCCGGCGGTGGAATGCCGCCATGACCACGACCGCCGTAAGGCCGTAGCTGCACAGCCTCTCCAGCGCCTTTAGGAGCGGCTGTAGCTTGGGCTGATCAACCACCGGGACGCCGTACCTCCACCTCTCTGGCTGGCTCTGCACAACCCGCCCGGTATAGGGGGGAAGCCCACCGTCATCGTTGCGGAGGTAGAACCAGCTGTTGTACCAGCGGCGGTTGGACGACGCGAGCTAGGCTGGGATGTAGAAGGGCTGCCTGTCTTGGCGCACTTGGAGAGTGCAGCCGCCGGCCCTCAACGCCTTCCACGTGCCCATCGTGCCCGCCGGCTTGGTGTTGAGCCCCGCCTGAAAAAAGTGGAGCCACAACTCCTAGTGGGGGGCGATGCCCAGGTACCCCTTGCAGACGGCGAAGAAGATGGTCGCCTACATGATGGAGTTGGGGTTGAAGTTGTGGACCTCCACGCCATAGTAATGCGGGAGCGCCCGCATGAACCGGTCCGCCGGTAGGCCGAGACCGTGCTCGTGGAAGGCCACAAAGCTCACGATGTAGCCATCGCGTGGCCTCGGCTCCAGCTCACCCCCCGGAGCAATCCACTCCGGTCTGTTGGGGTTGGTAACTGGGCAGAGGAGTCCATCGTCGACAAGCGACTGCAGCGTCGCCGCGGACACGTCGGACGAACCCCAAGGATTCGCCTGGATGACAACAGCGCCGCCGGCCATGGGTGCGGTGGAGAATGCGGCTACGGCAGTAAGGCGTGCTCTCGCTATCCCTCTCTCTCTCTCTCCTTTCCTCCCCCTTCTCCCTTCTTCTCCCCGGCGCTCTCTGTTCTTAGCAACCGCTCGAGGGCAGAAAGGGCGAACGCAGGCAGGCAAGGTAAGGAGGGGCGGGGCGAGGCTCGTCACGTATTTATGAGGGAGGGAAGGGTGCGAAACGGATGGGCGATGAAACCAGGGAAGTTTCCCTCAGATCTAGCGCAGTTAATCCGGATCCGACTAAACTGCCCACGCGTCCACCTTTTCCTTATTAACCGCGCACATACAGTAACGTCCCATCCGTAGACGTCGCGTCGCATCCGACCACAGCGACGGCAGGCACCATTCCGTCTCCCTGAGGAACCACCTCAAAAGGCGCACCCACCATTATCAGCCAATGGGAGGGGAATATCCCCCACCCGATTCCTTTCGAACTAAGGAACTGGGCATCGAGCCCGTTACTGTCTAGGGGTTCGAAGGCTAGGCCCCCGAGGGTCTCGACAGCCGCCTTAGGACAAATAGAGTCAGGGATGACTATGGGCGAGCCCATACATGGCCGAGGCCCAAGCAAGCAATTGCTTGGGATGCCCTAAGTCGAGTCCGAGACCGGCAGGGAGGTCTCTGAATGTGATCCCATCATAGGGAGGCACCAAGCCCCCAAGGCCAATCGAACGGCTCTAGGACCCACTAGAGAAGCCCTCTGGTACTTTTGGAGTGTGTCTTTGGACCACCAGCCGACCCCTATCGAATGGGGCATGGGCCTCCACTTGGACTTACCCGATAACAACTCACCGGAGGTGTCACCGCTCGCGCCCACCGAGGGTAGCCTGGCATACTCCACCCCTCCTTCCGAACAAAAAGGATGTGCGAGGGCCGCACAAAAAAGACAGGGAAACTCCTGATTGCCCTCTTGCTCCGCGTAGAGGCTCGGGGGCTCTTCCTATAAACAAGCCGAGGCCCAGCAACCTGAACTCGCACTCGGGGGCTCGGCAAACGCGATAAAAGGCACTGAGCCTGCTACGGTCTAGGGGTTCAAAGGCTGGGCCCCCGAGGGTCTCGACAGCCGCCCTAGGACAAACAGAGGCAGGGATGACTATGGGCGAGCCCGTACATGGCCAAGGCCCAAGCAAGCAATTGCTTGGGATGCCCTAAGTCATGTCCGAGACCGGCAGGGAGGTCTCTGAATGGGATCCCACCGTAGGGAGGCACCAAGCCCCCGGGGCCAATCGAACGGCCCTAGGACCCACTAGAGAAGCTCTCTGGTACTTTTAGAGTGCGTCTCTAGACCACCAGCCGACCCCTCTTGAATGGGGCATGGGCCTCCACTCGGACTTACCCGATAACAGCTCACTGGAGGTGTCACTGCTCGCGCCCACCGAGGGTAGCCTAGCATACTCCACCCCTCCTTCTGAACGAAAAGGATGCACGAGGGCCGCACAAAAAAGACAGGGAAACTCCTGATCGCCCTCTTGCTCCGCGTAGAGGCTCGGGGGCTCTTCCTATAAACAAGCCAAGGCCCAGCAACCTGAACTCGCACTCGGGGGCTCGGCAAACGCGATAAAAGGCACCGAGCCTGTTACGATCCAGGGGTTCAAAGGCTGGGCCCTCGAGGGTCTCGACAGCCGCCCCAGGAGAAATAGAGTCAGGGATGACTATGGGCAAGCCCATACATGGCTGAGGCCCAAGCAAGCAATTGCTTGGAATGCCCTAAGTCATGTCCGAGACCGGCAGGGAGGTCTCTAAATGGAATCCCACCGTATGGAGGCACCGAGCCCCCGAGGCCAATCGAATGGCCCTAGGACCCACTAGAGAAGCCCTCTAGTACTTTTGGAGCGCGTCTTTAGACCACCAGCCAACCCCTATCGAATGGGGCATAGGCCTCCACTCGAACTTACTCGATAACAGCTCACCAGAGGTGTCACTGCTCGCGCCCACTGAGGGTAGCCTGGCATACTCCACCCCTCCTTCCGAACGAAAAGGATGTGCGAGGGCTGCACAAAAAAGATAGGGAAACTCCTTATCGCCCTCTTGCTCTGAGCAGAGGCTCGGGGGCTCTTCCTGCAACCAAGCCGAGGCCCAGCGACCTGAACTCGCACTCAGGGGCTTGGCAAACACAATAAAACCCCTCACTCAACATGAGAAAAGCCCCTAGAGGAATAAATCCACTCCTCCAGGGCCTCGGGGGCTACACCCGGTGGGTGCGCTCGCGCGCACCCACCGAAGCCTTGAGTACGAAACACCATCCCACCAGGAGCAGCCGTGAGCCAAGTATCGTCAAAACCTCAGGGAGAGCGCTCACACTCTCCCCAAGGCTCGGGGGCTACTGTCGGGTACCATAAAAAGGGGTCCCCTAAGCGAGAACTGAAAAAATCGATTAGACCTTGTAAGTATCGAAGCCAAGAGACAACCACCGGCGAACCCCCACCTTATCCGAGGCCTGGCTGGATCACCCGGCCCACCTCGGACAGTATCTCGACTCACCTAAAGCGGGCTCAGCCCAAAATGAAACCGTGAGGCCTCGGACGAGGTACCGATTCTCCGACTCGCTCGAGGCCCTGCCCATAAGGCCTCGGACGAGGTACCAATTCTCTGCCTCGCCCGAGGCCCCACACGTAAGGGCTCAGACGAGGTACCGATTCTCCAACTCGCTCGAGGCCCCGCCCGCAAGGCCTCGGACGAGGTATCGATTCTCCGACTCGCTCGAGGCCCCGCCCATAAGGCCTTGGACGAGGTACCAATTCTCCGCCTCGCCCGAGGCCCCGCACGTAAGGCCTCGGACGAGGTACCGATTCTCCAACTCGCTCGAGGCCCCGCCCACAAGGCCTCGGATGAGGTACCGATTCTCCGACTCGCTCGAGGTCCCGCATGTAAGGCCTTGGACGAGGTACCGATTCTCCGACTCGCTCGAGGCCCCGCACATAAGGCCTCGGATGAGGTACCGATTCTCCACCTCGCCCAAGGCCCCGCCCGTAAGGCCTTGGACGAGGTACCTATTTTTCGACTCACCCGAGGCCCCGCCCGTAAGGCCTCGGACGAGGTACCGATTCTCCGCCTCGCTCAAGGCTGGCTCGGCAACAACCCCGTTGCCTCCGCCTTGACTGACTTCTCTAATAGGACATCACATCCAACTAACGCGTTCAACCACTCCTGCGACATCAGCCGAACGATGGCTCGATACAGCGGAGTAGCCGACGAGACGTGAGTCACATCGACGCCATGCCGTCCGGGACAGGACGGGGCAGGGGTTACCGGCTGCTGTGCTCGGCACTGTGCCTACGACTGACACCCATGCTGCACTGTGCTGCCTAACCCCTGCTCCGAGGATAGCGCGGCGTGGAGAGTCATGTCCGAGTCCCTATAGCCTCGGAATCAATGTACAAAGACCAACTGCTCCCTCCGTAGCCTCGGCTATCCGCTTTAGGGTCTCGGTAGCCTCGGGACTCACGCCCGCCGAGCCCCCCACAATGGTTCAGCCTCTGCACCGACTAGGCCTCGACTCTCTACGTTGTCAACATACAGCGACCGGCACATCGTCTGTAGTACGCACCATACCCTACGCCAAGCCACAGGAACTCCCATGTCGCACAGGATCAGGCGTGACCGGCGCGTCGCTCTAGTGCATCGAGGACAAGGCCGCTCCACCGACCATGCTGCCATAGTGACGAGCTATAGGGCTCGGACATGCCGCCTCTGCTCACGAAACGCCACGTAGCAAATCCATGTACCGCCCCCATGCCTCCCTTCGACTATAAAAGGGAGTGACCGGGGCCGCTTCTATGGGACGGACACACAAGGAGACTCATAGAGGACTCACACACAGGAAAACAACGCAACGCTCTGTAACACACACTCTTCCTCACTGTAAGAGATCAACATCTCAAGCAACTCACGCCACTACGCAGAGACCTAGGACTAGCTCCCTCTCTCGCCCTGCTTGTAAACCCCTACTACAAGCACCTCGGTGCAAGGAATACAAGATCGCTCTCTTAGACTGGACGTTGGGCACCTATTGCCTGAACCAGTATAAACCTTGTGTCTCTTTGCATCACCATCCGGGATTAGGGGCACGCAGTACATTTTCACTAGTCAGTTGAGGACCCACCGGTCCAAAACACCGACAAGACTTAAACAAGATATGTAAAGTGGTGGTAAGGTGTGGAGTTTAACTCTTCTAGCATGAGCCCTAACCTAAACTTTGTTTCCATGTTTACTTTTTCAAAGTAGGCATGAGTAGTGTTAATCATGTCTCTTTCATCTGAGTTAGTAAAACCTTGATCATGTTCATCATCATGCATAATCTTCAAGCCTTGTGCCATAAATGCATTGCATATTTCAAATATAGCATATATGTGTTGCCAATGCTATGTTTATATGTTACATGAAATGTTGCTTATAACATTAGTTAAGGTTCTTTGTGATTTTATGGAATGAAAATTTCTTAAACAAATAAAATTTTGTTAAAATAAACTCTAGAGTACAAAGTATGTTCTTTGATATAGAATCAAAGTTTGTTTGTGTTTCCAAGTCAAACATGTTTAAATTTGAGCTCAAAATTTGTATTCAATACTGATTTTCAAACTTAGCCATTTTGATTGTCCCTGAATATCAGTTATGGAATTCAGATTTTGGTGAATTATTAAATGAATTTTTATAAATAAAATTTGTTCAACTTTGGTTCTATGAATTGGTGTGATGTCTATACTTTGATACTGTGCTATTTTTTGGATGGTGTGATCAATGTTTAGACATTAATTAATTGCTCAAAATTGTTAATCAAATCTATTTGTAACATTGAAACTGACTTCAGTTTTTTAGTTCCAAGTATATGTTTTCAAAATTCAAAATCCTTCAAACCATGTAGTTTCAGTCTTTGATCCTTAAAGCTTTATGGGAGATCTCACGTAGTTCTACAACTTTTGGTAATGGACCTCGAGCTATGGATGAATGGATTGGGAGAACAAGAGCAAGGAAGTGGTGCTGTCAGTTGCTATAGTGTCGCCGGTAGCTGCCTGCTTGCCGCATCACCACAGTGCGCCGTTTGGCTACTTTCGCGCCGTTTCTCATGCGTAGACGCGTGGCCACCCGTGTGGACAAGCTTGAGAAGGTGCTGGCACACCCTGAAACGTCGTCCTCGCCTTCTTAAGCCACGTCGGCCGCCAACTCCTTCTTTTCCTCTCCCTCTGTTTTCTCCGCTCGTCGCCATGGCCGAGCAGAGCAAGCTCCACTACCGCCGCTCCATGCTCTTCCCTCCTCCACCCTCGCTGGGCACCTCCCTCTCTCTCCTGCACCTAGCGAGCCACCCCTCCGGTCGTTACCGCCGCCAGAGCCTAGCCAGCAGTAGTCGCTGCCGCTGCATGCTGCCGGTGCTTGTGGCTAGAGGGCCATAGACCGTCTCCACCGCAGTCGCGCCCCTAGACGGGTGCGCGCAGCTCTGGGGGTGCCGCTGCCACTGTCCCCGTAGCCGATGGGCTCCCTGCCGGCCCAATTGGCCAAACCCCGAGCCGATCCTCTGCTCTGCTCTGTTCGATCCAAGGAAGAAGAAGGAGGAAAATGGATTGTAAGCTTTTCTAGGGTTACAGATGCGAAGTCCTAGACTCATATGAATAGTGTTGTATACTATTTTTGCTGTGAGTTAATTATAGTTTCATGCAAGGCCTTCTATGAAAAGTGTTTGTCTTATTAGATTTTCCTTTTTCTTTTATCTATAATGTGGTTGAAACTTTGAAAATTCATAGTGAATCGTAGAAAAATCATAAAACGGAAAATGAAGATGTTTTGGAATCCTCATGAGTAGATCTGTGCAGTGGATGTATAATCTTGTATGTGTTAGTGGAAAAATATTGCTCTAGATTTTTGCCCATGCTTTTAAGGGAGAAATTCGTATCTGCTGTTGTATTGCTCCAATTGACGTCAAATTTTTATGGTAGGCTATTCATGTTGAACTTGATGCATGGTAAAATTTTTAGCTTCATTATATACAGTGTCACTGAGTTATTGATTTAACTTGTTTGATGCTTGTTTAGCTTTTAAAAATGGTAAATGCAGCTATAAGTATCAAAACTTTGTGAAATTTATGCATCATGCTAGTTAGACATATTGGAGTTGCTGTAATTTTTCTAGAATTAATACTATACTGCAAGTAGCCTTTTTCTTTTTGCCTTGTGTTTGCTAGGTAATTAGAAAAGGCATGTAAATAATTCATTTGGGAGTGATCCATTGTTTTTCTAGCATGTTTAGGAAGTGTGTTAACTGTTTCTACCATGATATGTGCCTAGGTCTTGCCTATAGTATGCAGTTTCCTTTCAAGTGTTTTCTATATATTGCCATGTATAGCTTTTGCCTTTTCTTAAAAAAATGTGTGAAGATGTGTTAATATGCTTTTCATGTTAGATATAACTAATGATCAATTAGCTGTGTTAATGGAAGTTGCGAGCCATATGATTAGTTGTACATATGTGATCTTATTGTTGAACCAAGTGAAGAACTTGGTTACACGTGTACTGAGATAGCTGCACATGTAGTTTCTGTTGTGATGATAGTTTCGTGATGAAAATGATGTTTTCTGTGGTTGTGGTCTATATAAAAGTTCTAGGTAACTTTCTGATCTTTGCTGTCATAAAATTTCATGATTTTAGGCCAACAAATTTGGTAGTTATGAATTTTACAAATTCCCTATCAGGTTTTACTTGTATGCTGGACAGATTTGAAAGGTTGTGCTTTTTAGCTTAGCTAACTGTTGAATCGTCTCAAGAGGATAATAAGAAAGTTGTAGACAATTTCTTAAGCTTTCCATAAAGTCTAGGAACACCTTTGTTGGATGCTTATAACTCTAGATACGGCTAAAACAAGTGACTACTTACTGCAGTCCAAAAAAAATACCTTGCTTGATTTAGTTGCTTTAACTTGCTTGATAATATGTTTGCTAATGCGGCTCATGACCTTGGTGTTGTTAAGTTAATATACCTGAGCCTTCCTATAAGCTTATTTTGTAATGATGGTCAACCTATCCAGCTAAGGGGTGGTCATGTGTGTAGGCGTGATGTTCAAATTGTTGTCTGGATATAATAGTAGGATCTTGATCGTGATTGGTATGACTAGCTTGCATGAGAGTGCCTTGGTGTTGCTTTGCTATCGTAGCATAGTAAGTTGTGTGATGTTTAGTTTACCATCATCCACCTAAGTGCCTATGTCTAAATCTAGTATAACCTTATGCTTGTCTTTTGTGACTCTTTGTAATACACTTTGTGTTGCTTTTCCTTTATTGTCATGCATTGCCTCATTGCATATCATCTAGGTACGTTAGATGAATGACACAAAGAAGTGAAGGACACGGTGTTGAAGCCAACCAGAAGGTGGTGTAACGGTAACCAAGTCCAGAAGATAAACATGATTGTTGATCACGTCCTGAAGACGAAGCTAACCAATTGACATTGTGCTTCGAACCCAGGCAAGCCCCAGAGCATTCTAAGCCTCCTACATCTCTTTTAAAATACACTTGAGGTTATATTTGTAATTATGCATTAAGTATAGGAGTTGAATTGAAACCCGTTGCTGCATCTCTTACCTTGTCTACAATATATATACATGTATCCTTACTAGTATGTATAGGTCGCTCTATGCTTAGCTATGCTTAGACCGGTAGAAATCGGGTGATTCTTGTCGCCTGCGAGACATAGGTGGTTACTCTGATACGGTTGGCTATATTTGCTATCTTGGAAAAGAACTAGGTGATAATGGATAACCGAAGACTGGATGGGATCCGGTGCTATTATGGTTGTTGTTGATGCCGGCTAGGCATATATTCTTTGATTCCATCTATGTCATTTAAGGACCGCTTCGTTGTCGGACCTTGGTTGAGATTGAATGTACCAAACACATAACAGGGGCCTAAGTTATAGTTGAGCGTGAAGCCGATTAGCTCATTCGGGCTGAGTATATTAGACCGTTAGCATTGCTGGAAGGAGAGTATTGAAGGAAGGGGACTGGTCCAAGACCATGTTTGCTACGGGCTTTGGGCTTCGGGCAATTCATGTGAGGATGTAGGATCATGAGTTTTGCAAAATGGTCTAGACTCACCGCCAAATAGAGTGAACGGTGACCCACGCGAGCTAATGTGGGCTCATACGGGTGTGTGTTTGAGATTGTCCAGCTAGATGTAATCGATTCGAATCATTGTCTCTCCCGGATAGTGAGAAACTCATACCTTACTCTAGCAGTCGTAGTAACTGATGAAACATGATGGTTCTGTTGATCATGATAATTGAATATGGTTACTACTATGATACTTATTAATCAAATGATTGTTACAGGATAGATGCAAACCTAGCTGTAATTGGTTTCACTGAACTTGATGCTAAAATATTGAAAGTAAGGACTTACATAGTAAGCTCTTTTGTAAAAGATTATGCTATCCAACTAGCTCCACCAAATAAACCATGCATATCCTTGTGTCTTCATTTTTCTACTGTCGGGTAAGTCATGCTGAGTACAATTGAGTACTCAGGGTTTTATTCCGCCCTGTTGCAGGTGAAGTGCTATGTCTGCTGAAGGTGGTGACTAAGTGCCGGTGGGCTCGGCAATTCTGTATTTGCTTCTCATCTATGCTTTTGTTGGAGGGTGTCATCAGAGTTAGCAATATGATTCAAAATTATGATTTGGTAATCATTACAAAGTTATGTTTTAACCAAATGGATTTGAAACTGAACTTGTATTAATTACTTGTGACCCTATTGTAATATTATTTTCACTACAAACTCTGTGTATGTAATATGTATTTGCTTAATTAAGTACGATCTTGGTTGTGAAGTTGATTTATCAAGGTCTTCGTGGTACTCGACGGACTACCGGGTTTATAAGTGATGGTATGCGTGTGTCAACGTATTTAACGGGGACAGTTATACTTAATCTTGTATAAATTGGGCGGCTCTATCACACGCACTTGTGACCATCCTGCGCACCGCCCGCCGCTGCCTGCGCAAGCCCCGAGGCCACCTTCTCGGTAGCGGAGGCCGCACGACGTTCCTCGCCTCCCCTGGTCTCCTCCAGTGCGACACCGACTCTGCTACTTTGTTACATCGACGCGGACGCCGGCGCCGCTCTTGCATCCTAATCTGCGCCGCCAACCATCCATGGCCATGACACCCTGCTGGTCCTCCGCCTGGCACGCCTCCCTGGTATCACGACATTCATCGACCTCTGGGATACTAGAGCAATGGGCCTTCGTAGCAGCGAGATCTCCCTGCGTGTTCATCATCTTTGTTGCCAGCACCATCGCTTAGTGCACCCAGCCAGGCCAGCGATAGTCCGTCTAGTACGAAGGTAACCTCCTCATATCTGATCGGTTTCTGATCCCGTGAGGAGATCTGGGGTTCATACTAATTTGTCCATGGGCAACCTTCAGCTACAGATCCACTGGTGGTTTGATGGTCATTGCGAGTAGTGAGATTATTTGTGCTGCGTGTGGGGAAAGAAGTGATGTCTGTTGACGCATCTAATGTTGCAACTGATCTTATTGTTGAATTTGTGTGTTAGGCCCACTGTTCATCATCTCAATAAAATTCGAGCAACGCTTGAACCATTTGCACTTGCATCGCATCTTGTAGTAGCTAAGCGATCATAACATTATGGCTGACCCTATTTGCTTTACAGATTTGGAATACATTTTTGTACTGTATTCCCACAAGTTGTTTTGATGTACATTCTCTTTTCCTTTCAGAATACAAGTTCCACTCCCACAACAGGATGGGCTTGGTGCGGTGGCATTCATGGATGATCACTATCCTATATGGACTGCATTTTCTCTCCCTATCATTATTACTGAGATTTGGATAGACAGTTCTCTTGAAGCCATTAACTTTAACTTAGGATGGAAATTTGGATAGACAGTTTGTATCTTTTCAGGGATGGTAATATTTTGTAAAATGGTTGAAAAGTTACTGTGCCAGAAACTGTATGCGTTAGTGACTTCTGTTTGAGAAGCCTGCATGCACATTTTAGCGATCAATTGCTTCTCCTCTTTGTCGCACTGATCCTAGAGCAGGTCATGGAGCCAGCGGTGCACTGCAGTATATAAATGGAATACAATAAAGTCAGTGGCGTCGGAACTATGGCAGAACCTCCTAAGTTATAGGGCACACATGCACCTGTCACTGTCCGACGACCTTTGACATTTATGCATATGTTCCTGGTAACTTAAGAAGACTGTCGGGTGTCCTCGGGGAACCCCGAATCATCCACGATTTCCGAGCAGGATCACATTACAGAGTCATTGCAGTATTACAACATTTATTCAAATATCAATACCAGAGTAAAAACAGTGGAAGTCTTACGATAACATAGTTTACAAACCAGTTGTTTCAAACCTTACAAACTAAGTTCGATAATTATTACAAACCTTAGTAGTAGTGGAGTGGCATTATAATATAGTACAAAACACACAATGAAACTGCCCTGCCCAAGGGACACACATTTACTTCTCATCGTCAGAACGAACGATAGTCATGCAGCACGATCCAAGACAGATCTGCTCATGAGGCTCACCTGCAACAAGGAGTCAACGAACCCTGAGTACAAAAGTACTCAACAAGACTTAACCGAAACAAAATTGAGAAGACTCAGGAATGTAGGCTCAGGGATTCAAGGTATAGCTTTAACAATAATCAAAATTCTTTTGCGTAAAAGCTCTTTAACAAAATTCTTTATATAGAAAACTTCATAAAATCATATACAAAGCTGACACGATCCATGTTGAGATCATGAAACTTCATATCCAACACCTTCACAAGCCTTATTCGAGTTCCAGTTGTTAGTACTACGATGATGAACAGAGAAGTGAGTCTCCATAACCGAGGAGCAACGATGATTCGAACCGATTAAAACCCAGCTAGGGATTCCAGACCACACGACATATGTAGGTCCCCGACTTACATATATCAACCTACCCTCGGATCCTCTAAACAAAAATGGGTCCATGCCACCCAAGAATACAGTACACCACCAATCCAGCCCATTGCCACGTGGGTACACGCTATTCCCGCCATCTCTCCACTCCCAGTGCACGAGTAGCCATTCTCATAATAGAATAGCCAAGTTAAGGCTTACCAGAGTATGTGGTTAGTACTACAAAGTGTCACCGCACACAGTTCAACAACGGTACGGGCCTTAATCGACACAGGCGGAAAGAACCCGCTCACAAGACCTCCATGTCTTGTGGCTCACACACACCGAGTCCGCCTGGTCTAGATTTATTACTCCACATTCTCATATCACATGATAACATAAGTAACCAAAGTTCCATTTAAAACTCGCAGGTGACAGGTAATCACCCGACCTTTATTTATCTAAGCATGACTAAGCATAACTAGCCATATACGAATTAAAACGGTTAACAAGGTAGATAAGGAAAACAAGGTTGGTAATGCATCAATTAGGTTTTCACTTGACTTCTAATCACTTAATGTAATAAAGAAAAGCAAAAGCGAAATAACTTTGTAAAACACAAGGTAGGGTTTAAATGCATCCGGGGCTTGCCTTCGTTGACGGAAAAAGTCCGGTTCTTGCGACGTTCCACAAGTATTCGATCCGACCTCAACAGACGGATTAACCTCCTCCGCAACTTGATTAACTACCACGTGTTCACCTTCGTTCACTACACATAGTAACAATGCCATGTTTAACATGATGCAAGATACAAAATATGATGCTCGATGATGGATGCAAAATTAACAACTTGAATACAACTTCCTTCGCGGTACAATTACAAGTCAAACTAACTAAACCTTTTCGTACACCTAATTCAATTGCCAAGGATCATTATCAACTAATGACCTAAGGACTTCACTCAATCCATAATTTCAAACAAAACCTAAATCACTAAAGGTTACTATTTGCTTTTATGAATTAATTAATTAATTAAGAATTATGAAATAAATCAACTTGTTCCAATTGACCTCAAAATTTTTGTAAATGTTCATCACAGTATAACTAAGTGGCAAAACAAATCTCATAATTTTTGGATAATTAATTGAGCCTAGAAAAATCATGGAAACTCATTTATTAATTAATTGAGCAATTTTTATCACATTCAAAAAGTACTGAAAAACAACATTTCATATTTTTACTAAATAATATACATCACATAGAGGTCACACAAAAATTTTCATAATTTTTGGAGCTCTAAATAAATCTACACAAAAATAACAAATTACAGCACTATTCAATCATTTTTGAAAAAGAAAAAATTCATTTTCAAAACATCCGCTCACACAAACAACTCGGAGAGAACTAGGAGCTCACATAAACAACTCAGAAAAGAACCTGGAGCTCACACAAACAACTCGGAAAAGAACCTGGAGCTCACAAAACAACTCGGAAAAGAACCTGGAGCTCACAAAAACAACTCAGAAAAGAACCTGGAGCTCACAAAAACAACTCGGAAAAGAACCTGGAGCTCACAAAAACAACTCGGAAAAGAACCTGGAGCTCACACAAACAACTCGGAAAAGAACCTAGAGCTCACACAAACAACTCGGAAAAGAACCTGGAGCTCACCCCAAACGCACTGGAGCATAAAGCTGGACCGAAAGAACAACGAATGAGTGGTTCGACGCGCACAGGAAGCACCAGTAGCTTACCCTGAACTTGATAGAGCAAAGAACAGGGCTGGAGAAGCAACGGTGAAGCAGGTCGACGATTCGAGCAACCACGGCGGAGCAAAACATCGACGGTGGCGGTGCTCCGACGACTGCGGTGGATAAAATGATCAAGCAACAAGGTATTAAGCACCACGGCATCAAGGCGAAGCTGGAGCTACGCCGAGCAAGGACAAATACGCACCGGAGAGCTCTGGCCACGGCGACACGCTCGCGATGGCGGTGCTGCCGACCGCGAGGAAGAAGAGCAACGAACGGGGGTTCCCGGCGAAATCAAGTGACCAAAACTGGCTGGCTGGGTGCGCAAGGAGCAGGCGAAACTAGGACAGGCTTTGCCAGGACGGCAACGGTGCTAAATCGACGGCGAAAGCTCGACGGAGCAGCAGCGATGGCGTCGGGAAAACAGAGGAGAAGGGAAAATGAAGAACGACGACTACACAGGCTTTATAGGGCGGCCAGGAAGCAAAGAGAAGCCACGCAGGAGCCTTTCCCGTGCCAGCGCGAAGCCAAGGGCGGCCACAGTCGCGTCTGGAAGCAGAAGGAAGACCGTAGACGGTGAGTTGGCTTCCGCGGTTACTGTTCATCAAAATTACCAAAACTGCCATTCGATTTAAAAATCCAAATTACTCCCAAATTTATGTAACAACTCAAAAATCTCTAAAAATAAAAGTTGTTCCAAATTTAAAGTTCTACAACTTTGCTTTTATAACCTTACCCAAATTCTTTCTACATTTTGAAATGCAAATTTGAATTCAAAAAGGGAACATTTAAAGAATCTCGCCTTTTCAAATTACTTCAAATTTTTCATAACAACTTTGAAAACTCCAAAAACAAACTTTGTACAACTCAACAAGCTCTACAATTTTGCTTTAAGGCTCAACCCCAAAATATACTTAGATTTTGAAATGGGTTTTTCAGGGCAAACTTAAATGTTGGAAATTTGGGTTTTCGGAAATCCAATTAAACACAAATGTTTTGAAATTGATTCATCCATACAAGTCAACACATATCATAAAACAAGGTCCACACCAAGCATTGCAACAAAGATTATAAAACTTTTATTAAGGAAGAATTTGACTTGTTTAATAGATTCCCACATTAAAATTCACAAAGTTTCTTAATCACTATTATTTCATGTAACATATAACACACTTCATAACAACATTTACATGCTATAAATTAAACATGAAATGCATTCATGAGTTGATACATGATGATTATGCATAATGATGACATGATCACCTTTTAAGTACTTTATAACATCAGGGATGTTACAATCCTTCCCCCTTAAAGAAATCTCGTCCCGAGATTTGAAGTACGAAAAAGCGTTGGGTTAAATAGTGGAAAAGGAAATGTGTCAAACACATTAACTTGTAAATTGTTCACAAAACAACAAAGGTTGGTTTTGAGATTACAAATGAGATCAAAAGACAGTTGGAAGGGACAAAGGATTTAGTAACTTCAATGGAATGATGGAACATGAATTCCAAATGAAAGTGCCAAGATGAATGAATCACATTAATTGCTAAGCTATAGTGGATCATGACCGCAGACCTCGATACCAGCGAGCGCCCAGCAGTATTTCCTTATGGCTACAGTCCACAGGAGACCCCAGGTTTTGATGCGGCACCGTAAATCATGGATCATGGCACCACCATAGGGCACAACTAAAGTAACTCACAAGTAACACTTGTCAAGCTAGCAAGATCAAGGAACTAGCATGTGTTGCATTAAGAGAGACCAAGACATGACACATGCATAGGTTTGGAAAGTCAAGGATTAGTCCCAAGTTTCAACATTGAGTAGATGGGGAAAATTAAAGTGCATCAAGAAATTCCCAAAGATGTGGAACTTATGAGCAAGTACAATCAAAGAGTGGTTTACTAGCAAATCTTGGTACATGACCAAATTCATTGGGACAAAATAGCTATATCAAGGAATAGCCATTCTCTAAATGGAAGGAGGAAGTTTTAAACATCATTATATTTCAACTTCATATGAATGATTCTAATTGGAATATGTGCAGTGTTTCATTAATGACATGATGCATGAATCGTCCGTACGAAACTTAAACATCAAAGCTCCTATTGTAAATAAACAAAAGTTTTTGTTTTTATTATATAGGGCATAATAATATTACTACTCCACCACACAAAGCCTTTTTAATCAAATAAGGAATGGAGAGAATAAAATAAGATAAGTCAGAAGCAATTTGGACCAAATTAACAAGTTATATATATTCATCCCAAATCATTTTGAAGTTTTTGTAAAACAATACAACAAAGACTTTGTAATGATCGCTCTGATACCATTCTGTGGCAGAACCTCCTAAGTTATAGGGCCCACATGCACCTGTCACTGTCCGACGACCTTTGACATTTATGCATATGTTCCTGGTAACTTAAGAAGACTGTCGGGTGTCCTCGGGGAACCCTGAATCATCCATGATTTTCGAGCAGGATCACATTACAGAGTCATTGCAGTATTACAACATTTATTCAAATATCAATACCAGAGTAAAAACAGCGGAAGTCTTACGATAACATAGTTTACAAACCAGTTGTTTCAAACCTTACAAACTAAGTTCGATAATTATTACAAACCTTAGTAGTAGTGGAGTGGCATTATAATATAGTACAAAACACACAATGAAACTGCCCTGCCCAAGGGACACACATTTACTTCTCATCGTCAGAACGAACGATAGTCATGCAGCACGATCCAAGACAGATCTGCTCATGAGGCTCACCTGCAACAAGGGGTCAACGAACCCTGAGTACAAAAGTACTCAACAAGACTTAACCGAAACAAAATTGAGAAGACTCAGGAATGCAGGCTCAGGGATTCAAGGTATAGCTTTAACAATAATCAAAATTCTTTTGCGTAAAAGCTCTTTAACAAAATTCTTTATATAGAAAACTTCATAAAATCATATACAAAGCTGACACGATCCATGTTGAGATCATGAAACTTCATATCCAACACCTTCACAAGCCTTATTCGAGTTCCAGTTGTTAGTACTACGATGATGAACAGAGAAGTGAGTCTCCATAACCGAGGAGCAACGACGATTCGAACCGATTAAAACCCAGCTGGGGATTCCAGACCACACGACATATGTAGGTCCCCGACTTACATATATCAACCTACCCTCGGATCCTCTAAACAAGAATGGGTCCGTGCCACCCGAGAATACAGTACACCACCAATCCAGCCCATTGCCACGTGGGTACACGCTATTCCCGCCATCTCTCCACTCCCAGTGCACGAGTAGCCATTCTCATAATAGAATAGCCAAGTTAAGGCTTACCGGAGTATGTGGTTAGTACTACAAAGTCTCACCGCACACAGTTCAACAACGGTACGGGCCTTAATCGACACAGGCGGAAAGAACCCGCTCACAAGACCTCCATGTCTTGTGGCTCACACACACCGAGTCCGCCCGGTCTAGATTTATTACTCCACATTCTCATATCACATGATAACATAAGTAACCAAAGTTCCATTTAAAACTCGCAGGTGACAGGTAATCACCCGACCTTTATTTATCTAAGCATGACTAAGCATAACTAGCCATATACGAATTAAAACGGTTAACAAGGTAGATAAGGAAAACAAGGTTGGTAATGCATCAATTAGGTTTTCACTTGACTTCTAATCACTTAATGTAATAAAGAAAAGCAAAAGCGAAATAACTTTATAAAACACAAGGTAGGGTTTAAATGCATCCGGGGCTTGCCTTCGTTGACGGAAAAAGTCCGGTTCTTGCGACGTTCCACAAGTATTCGATCCGACCTCAACAGACGGATTAACCTCCTCCGCAACTTGATTAACTACCACGTGTTCACCTTCGTTCACTACACATAGTAACAATGCCATGTTTAACATGATGCAAGATACAAAATATGATGCTCGATGATGGATGCAAAATTAACAACTTGAATACAACTTCCTTCGCGGTACAATTACAAGTCAAACTAACTAAACCTTTTCGTACACCTAATTCAATTGCCAAGGATCATTATCAACTAATGACCCAAGGACTTCACTCAATCCATAATTTCAAACAAAACCTAAATCACTAAAGGTTACTATTTGCTTTTATGAATTAATTAATTAATTAAGAATTATGAAATAAATCAACTTGTTCCAATTGACCTCAAAATTTTTGTAAATGTTCATCACATGATAACTAAGTGGCAAAACAAATCTCATAATTTTTGGATAATTAATTGAGCCTAGAAAAATCATGGAAACTCATTTATTAATTAATTGAGCAATTTTTATCACATTCAAAAAGTACTGAAAAACAACATTTCATATTTTTCCTGAATAATATACATCACAGAGAGGTCACATAAAAATTTTCATAATTTTTGGAGCTCTAAATAAATCTACACAAAAATAACAAATTACAGCACTATTCAATCATTTTTGAAAAAGAAAAAATTCATTTTCAAAACATCCGCTCACACAAACAACTCGGAGAGAACTAGGAGCTCACATAAACAACTCGGAAAAGAACCTGGAGCTCACACAAACAACTCGGAAAAGAACCTGGAGCTCACAAAACAACTCGGAAAAGAACCTGGAGCTCACAAAAACAACTCGGAAAAGAACCTGGAGCTCACAAAAACAACTCGGAAAAGAACCTATAGCTCACAAAAAACAACTCAGAAAAGAACCTGGAGCTCACAAAAACAACTCGGAAAAGAACCTGGAGCTCACACAAACAACTCGGAAAAGAACCTAGAGCTCACACAAATAACTCGGAAAAGAACCTGGAGCTCACCCCAAACGCACTGGAGCATAAAGCTGGACCGAAAGAACAACGAATGAGTGGTTCGACGCGCACAGGAAGCACCAGTAGCTTACCCTGAACTTGATAGAGCAAAGAACAGGGCTGGAGAAGCAACGGTGAAGCAGGTCGACGATTCGAGCAACCACGGCGGAGCAAAACATCGACGGTGGCGTTGCTCCGACGACTGCGGTGGATAAAATGATCAAGCAACAAGGTATTAAGCACCACGACATCAAGGCAAAGCTGGAGCTACGCCGAGCAAGGACAAATACACACCGGAGAGCTCTGGCCACGGCGACACGCTCGCGACGGCGGTGCTGCCGACCGCGAGGAAGAAGATCAACGAACGGGGGTTCCCGGCGAAATCAAGTGACCAAAACTGGCTGGCTAGGTGCGCAAGGAGCAGGCGAAACTAGGACAGGCTTTGCCAGGACGGCAACGGCGCTAAATCGACGGCGAAAGCTCGACGGAGCAGCAGCGATGGCGTCGGGAAAACAGAGGAGAAGGGAAAATGAAGAACGACGACTGCACAGGCTTTATAGGGCGGCCAGGAAGCAAAGAGAAGCCACGCAGGAGCCTTTCCCGTGTCAGCGCGAAGCCAAGGGCGGCCACAGTCGCGTCTGGAAGCAGAAGGAAGACCGTAGACGGTGAGTTGGCTTCCGCGGTTACTGTTCATCAAAATTACCAAAACTACCATTCGATTTAAAAATCCAAATTACTCCCAAATTTATGTAACAACTCAAAAATCTCCAAAAATAAAAGTTGTTCCAAATTTAAAGTTCTACAACTTTGCTTTTATAACCATACCCAAATTCTTTCTACATTTTGAAATGCAAATTTGAATTCAAAAAGGGAACATTTAAAGAATCTCGCCTTTTCAAATTACTTCAAATTTTTCATAACAACTTTGAAAACTCCAAAAACAAACTTTGTACAACTCAACAAGCTCTACAATTTTGCTTTAAGGCTCAACCCCAAAATATACTTAGATTTTGAAATGGGTTTTTCAGGGCAAACTTAAATGTTGGAAATTCGGGTTTTCGGAAATCCAATTAAACACAAATGTTTTGAAATTGATTCATCCATACAAGTCAACACATATCATAAAACAAGGTCCACACCAAGCATTGCAACAAAGATTATAAAACTTTTATTAAGGAAGAATTTGACTTGTTTAATAGATTCCCACATTAAAATTCACAAAGTTTCTTAATCACTATTATTTCATGTAACATATAACACACTTCATAACAACATTTACATGCTATAAATTAAACATGAAATGCATTCATGAGTTGATACATGATGATTATGCATAATGATGACATGATCACCTTTTAAGTACTTTATAACATCAGGGATGTTACAGGAACCATTGAAGTCGTCCTAGATTTCGATGAACATCTAGCCCCGCTCCTTCGGCACCACGATGTGGAACATCCAGCCCCATGTCCAGTGTTTTGATTTGTCTTTTGTTTTTTCAACTGATGCACATTTCTGAATCTAATAATTCAGAGCTTTAGATCTTATATTGGACCAGCGGCATGAGTCTAATAATTCAGAGCTTCAGAGCTTATATTGTAGAGCTATATTTGCATCCCTGAGTGGATTCTTGTTTGCACTAGATGGAAGTTATGACATTATCTGGATTAAACTCTCTGAGCTATTGGTTGTTAATGCAATACAAAGTTGGCCCCTGTCCCGTAACACTGACTACGATGACGACGCAACAGTGGTGATGCAGCAGCAACAGGATTAAGGCTCCGCGAGGGTCCTAATATTTCGTCATCCACGACATTGCCACTCCTAGGTTAGCTGAACCATCCATACACTTTTTGTCAACTTTACCTTTCTGCTGCTGTGAATAAATATTTGTTGTTTAAATTTTGATGCATATAAATAGCAGTCATGTCTGGCCAATACTATTATGTGTAGTTTGTGCTAACCTCAGTAGACAAGTGGTTAAATTATGGGTACATCTCTTAGAACTAAAAAGAGTAAAACAAGGGCACTATCTTCGTGCGACAAAAGCATCGCTACGTCAGTCTGCCGCTTTACGTGCGAAAAAAACCCTCCAACGCGCTCCTTCCTTCCTAGGTACGAAAAAAGGAACATCAACCATGCGCTCCTTCCTTCCAGATCCCTCAACACCGCAGCAAACGCGTCGCCCAGTGCTGTCAGGCCGTGCCACCGCCACCAGCCCACGTCCTCGCACCGCCGTCCAGACTTTGGTATACTATTTCTTTGTTGGAGCTTTTGTTGCGACTTGATAGTCAAGATTTTGGTTGGATAGGTCTTTTACCCATTAAGATCATTGTTGAGGTAACTACTAGGTGTTCAATATTGCAGGAACCACAGAAGCAAGCTTTCTCCCTGGCATGCAAGGAGTATTTCGTGAGCATTGGCTGTAAGAGATCAGGCTGAGACTTGAAACTGAGACCTGAGGTATACATCCTGTCCCTTGAAAGTTGAAATATTCAACATTTCCTGTAATCTAAAACTAAGAATTGAAGTTACTTTGGTGGTTGTCTGATGATAATAAAGCTGCAACTTGATCATTGTAATGTTTTTTTATATTGGCGAATTTATTTTCTGATTTCCCAATTTTTGATATTGCAATATGTTCAAAACTTGTATTCTTTGGAATGGTTTATGTTTGTGAGTAAATCTGCTAATGTACCTACCCATACACCCAAAATGGAAAAAGGACATGAGTTTTAAAATATTTGTTTTAGTGAAGTACAGAACCAGCTATCAAACTCAATTAACACATGGAATTGTGCTATAATTTATATATGCTTCTTTAGACATATGACAAGAATTGTGATAAATGTATATGACTAAGGTGACACTGGTACTTTGACAGGATAAAAGATTCAAAGTGATGAACAAGGTCATATTTTCTGCAATATTGAAACGTGTTGCCTAAATCAGGTATGAACGTATCTATATCATGAAAGAGACAATTTTCCGGACAGTTGTTTACATTCAGATTTAAGCATCATGTCAATTATATCAGAGCTAGTCTCAACTCTCAACATATATTCATGTTTGCAACAAAAAAAGATGTTTCATCTATTGATTTGTTGATTCTTGCATGCACATGGGACGAACAACATATATTTATAGCTCACAATTGTTCAACCATGCTGCTCGAAACTTGTACCTGTATGTGTTCAGATCTGCTATAAAATTTGGTATTGTGAAGCTAGCAAGTAGCAAGGTTGCTGCAAGGCAATAATTCAGCCTATGGGAAAAATATATTTGCTAGACATAGTTTGTTCTAATAGGATTTCAGTTTATTGTGCACGCAAAGGTGCTTGTTGTTTTATCTGGGTGAGCACCTTTGGAACCTTTGGAGCTGTTAGTAACAACTCTTTGTCCGATCCTTGGACATAGGGCTGTAGTTTTTTAAGGAGGGTTTGCAGTTTAGAGATTACTAATTTTACTACTAACTTATGATCATGATCCAGCCAATGCAGTTGCTGTTCTAACTTTTGAGCACCATAGTATAAGGATATAGGAGTACTGTATGTTAACTGATTTTTTCCAGTGCCATTCAGTGCTTTAATGTTTTTTGGCAAGTGCTCATGAATGATTCTCTAGACTGCATCTTACTGTTGCAAGAAATGAGAGAAGGTAGTGAAGTGGGGCAAGCTGAACTTTTCTATTGATAAAATGACACTCCGTGAACTATCTACAGCTTCATGATGTTTTGTCATATCAATAAAACTGAGGTTTTCTTGTTTGATTGTAATAAACAGTTTCCTCTTAATTTTTGTTCTCCTAATTGAAGCACTCTGCACTAGCATTTTATCTAATGTTCATCTTCCGCTAATGATGAATCAATGCAATTAACTACCATTGTTTCTCAGCTGTGATATAATTAATTATTTTAATTACCAAACGAGTATGGACACATTCTGCAGGTGGGTCTTCATTGGTGTCAGCGGCGTGCATGACCCCATGGTGTCACCGATGTGGTGCATGTTTGATCATTCCAGGCAACGTGGTTTTGTGTTTGTCGCATTAAACAATAGTGGATTCCCTCTACGACGGGTGGGTGTTCTCAATGTCAATCTATGTTTCTGATTTTTTAGATCTCATTTATTTTATGAAGTTTCCATGGTTAATGTATGGTGTAAAAAAATTAGACGTTTATAATTTTTATTTATTTTTTTCAGGAACTTTGACTTTTGGATTAAATATCACTTTAACATTTGTATTTAATTTTATAGTATTATTATTTTATCGTGCGATCCATATTTTTTTAGAACAAAAATTTAGCTGTCCATAGTAACGTACTGTCACGAAACTAGTCGAGTATGAAAAGTACACACGATAAATCCTGCAGGTCGCTTTTTCTATTTTCTGGTGCATGTGGTCCACTGGTGGCGGGTGTTAGTTACCCCCAGTTGTAGTTGGATATATTTCTATATATCTAGTGTGTATATAAAAAAAATCTATCAACCCTATCCGTCCATTCACCCCACCTCCAGCTCCTGTCGTCGCCCAGAGTGTAGCGGCCGCGCCCGAATTTTTTATTTTTAGCCTTTTTTGAAAAAATTTCATAAATATGTCCCTGGAGGTATGATTTTAAAATTTAGACCCTTAGCTCGGCGCCGTCGTTTGTGGCGCCGAGCTTACATGTCTCGGAACCATAGATTTTGGCGCCTAGGTCTTGGGCTCGACGCAGACATGGCGATGACTTGACAGGCAGCTTGGCACCGTAGATCCTAGTACCGAGCTTGGCGCCGTGGTTATTGGCACCGAGCTTGGAGCCGAGAACAACGCCAAGATCTATGGCGCCAAGGTGGTGTTTTAACCCAGCCGTCAACCTTCATGCCCGAGCCTTCTTCCTCTTCTTTCTCCTCCCTCTCGGGTTTTGTCGGTGCAGAAAGTGACCAACAAGTAAATATTTGTAGTTTTGCCGTATGTTGTGATCGGAGGTGGCCTAGCACTCAATGACACAGGGTTTATACTAGTTTAGGCAACATGCCATACGTCCAGTTTGAGTCGGTCGGTGACTTTATTCCTAAGCCCAGGTGCTCGAAGTTTGCAGTAGGGTTACAAACGAGAAGGAGAAAGACGGGGGATACAAGAGGTCTGGTCGGACTCCAGTCGGAAGGGCCGAGAGTGACGGGAGCTCCGCTATGAGCTAAGTGTTCGAGTGTGTGCTCATGGTTTGAACCTGGTGGTTCTACTGTTGTGTACTAGTGAACTTAGTCGATCTAATGAATCTGTCTGTTGGAAGAGAGTGTGTCCCCTTTTATAGATGAAGGGGATGGTCATACAAGTGAGAGGAAAGGAGTACGTTTGTTGCTAAGTCTTGCTTCCCATGCCGACGGGTACAAGATAATGGTAGGTGCCCATAACACTGTTGGATGTCAGATGCACGTGGGAGGTTGTGTTGTCTTCTTCGGGTATGGCAGACGTCGGCGTCTGCCACACTGTTGATACCCCCGGAGGCATGCAAGGGGTTTTACCATGTTCGTCTGGTACGGTAAATGTCGGTGCCCACAACACTATCGATGCCCAGAGGCATGTGGGGGAGCCTTACCGTGTGGGAGTTAATGGCGCCCACAATACTATAGGGGAAAATGTCGGTGTCTACAACACTGCTTAGGTTCTGTCGTGCCAGGGAGGTCGCAGGGTACTATTTTCTACAGGTGTACAGGGTACGGTCATCGGTATTGCGGTTTGACTTTGTGTGCCCTGCCTTACTTTCTTTGTTCGTTCCCTAGTCCTTATCGAGCAAGCGTCCTCGGTCGGTTAGTCCCAGTCGGCTCTGAATGCGTCAGTTGGAGAAGAGCAGTGAGCAGCGGTTTGGCACATCCCCAGTCAGAGACGCGGGTCGGAGTCGAAAGTAGTGCTTTGGCCAGGCCTTCCGGTTGAAGAGGCCGTCCGGAGGCGGGCCAAAGTCAGAAACGAGCGTCGTTCCTCCTCGACCTGGCCTTTCGGTCGGTGATTGGATCGACCTTCTGGCCTATCGTTTAGGTACTTAGGCCGGCCCATGAGTTGCGCGTTGTTTGCAATATTGCCTGCTGGGCCGAGCCTCTGTTGGGAAGGCGGTCCACGAGGGACCCTGGGTTTATGAACCCAACAGGTTTTTTCTCTCCCCACTTCGCCCTACCTCACGAATCGGCAAATTGGACCTTGGAAACTTTGATTTGATCCGTAGATCATCAAGAGCAAGGTTTCCTTGCTCCCTCCTAGTTTTTTTCACATCGATTCTGTATATATTAGTCAGATTTTTCAACTTAAGAATCGTCATTACTTAGGGTTTCATGCAATTTTAATATTTATATTATACAACCGTAGGATGCCAAGGCGTGGAAAAGCTAGCAAACCAAGGTAACCTCATCGCACGTTGTTATGTTATGGGTTCATTGTTGTTCGATCAAATAGGAAACCCTAGGTGTAGGGTTTAATGTTAATTGATTTCGGTTCTTAGAACAAAAAGGCCAAATTGTAGTTATGGTCGGATGACCAGAAATGCCTTCGACCCATTGCCTATGCCTAGTGGTGTTCTAGTGCCCATGTGCTTTTGCGGCGATCCTTGCAAGGTAGCCAAGTTTGATGAAGAGGACACGTATAGGCAGATGTATTAGATGTGTTCCAATTTTGCGTTTGAGCCTACACTTCGTCAGCGCCGCATTAACAAGATGGTGAGGAATTGATGTTTGTATCATATGATATCTTGCATGATTTTTTTTGTTTTGTAAGAATTGCATTTTTTTGCAGACCCCTCCACCGTTCTGTGATTTTGAGTAGTGGATCGACACTGAGATCAAGCCTGAAGACAAGGAATGGATGCAGAACTGTTGCGGTGGGAGGCAGAGGACAAGGAGATGATGGAGAAGAGACACGGAGAGGAGGCTGCAAAAAAGAAGCACAAGGAAGAGGAGGAAAGGAGGCATGTAGCTGCGTATAGGGAGGAGAGGGAGAAGAAGCTTGAGCGTCCACGCCTAGAAAAAGCAGCGATGGAGGAGAATCTCGATGCTCTGAGGAAGGGAAAGTGGCCTCGTTGAACTCAGTAGTCGCCATGACTTGCTAGTTCTATAGTTTATTCATGAACAATATTGTCTACTACTGGACTTTTTATTGTGTTGTCATGTAATGCACTTTAAGTATGGGCATGCTTAGGTCATGTACTGCGTTATTTAGTTTGTCGACACATACTTCTAGTATTATTGTGTTGTTTAATGTGTCATAGTATTGGACTTTTCATTACGTAGTTGTATTCATTATTTGTGGTCATAATATTCAATTTAATATTACGGACGTAGTGAAATGTGATCACGTGCTGCAAACAAAACCTAATGAAGTAGGGCATTATATAATTCAACACACAAAACACATGAAATGGCATGTGTGAACATGTACCAAACTAGGGTACAGAGGTCCTGAACTAAACCTAACATGCCTTAGGTAATTGAAGCGAACAACAATCACAAGAAATGTCATGTGAGAACATGTACCAAACAAGGGTACATAGTTCCTTCGACTAAACCTAGCATGCCTTAGGTAATTAAACCAAACAACAAACACATGGATGTGCCATGTGAATAAGATAGGGTCGTCCTAGTAGTGTGTCCACATAGCAAATTGTGTTGCACCTTCTCCACAGTAGCCTCCCATTGTTGGTGGTGGTGGTGGCGGGGGTGACAGTGGAGGCCCCTTGTTCTTGCGATTAGGGCAGGTGCAATATGGATCATTGCAGAGTGCCTTCTGTGAACCGGCACCATTGTTGTTGTTGTTGTCCTATTTGTCGTCCTTGTAACCGCTACTAACTTCCCTTTCTAGATCGAAGATATGGTCCTGCAGGTAGTAGATGTACTCCGCATGCGGATAAATAGGCCGAGGATCAACCCACCTAGTGAACCCATAGTTTTCTTTGGCCAAGGAAGACTGTAATAAGTATGTCATGTAAGTTGTATAGAAGAGGAACATGTTGAAGAAACAAATAGTAATAGCAATTACCCATGCTCGCGGACATTTGAGGAAACGACGACCTCCATCTATTCCCTCGGTGAACATCTGCACTAGGCAGTCCTCACCATGCATGCATTTTGGCCACTCTTCTTTCTGTTCATCGTATCCTCTCAGTGGTGCCTCTTTGGTGAAATCACTTTTGCTCTCAACTGGGAACCTATCATAAAGAGCTTCCTTAAAGAAATCGGGACCAAGAGAACCCTCTCACACAATGGTAGTTCCCTTCCCCTTTCCTCTCCCTCTGGACAACCCTCCAGACATTGGTACTACAACGAAAGAAAATACTAGTTGGAAAGTAAGTAGCAATGCATCCAACATTGCGTATATATAGGAAGAGGCAGGTTTAGTTGCTGTTTCAATGTGTTATAAGTTATAACTAGTCACTGAAAAGCCTAGATTCATTTCCTAAAAAGTCTATTCATCGTTGACATGATAAATCACTGAAAAGCCTAGATGCTATAGGTGTACTATGTAAGTAAAGTGATAAATCGCTGCTGTCATCGTACTCCTCGTCCTTGTAACTAAAAAGTCTATTTTCATTGTCTAAAAAGCCTAGATTCGTTCACTGTTACTGAAAATCCTAGATTCATCTGCAAAGCGTCTATACGATACGATTGGACTATACACGTTCTAATGAATTTACATTTAATATGTGCACTATATTTGTGCCTTTTTAGCAGTGTAGTATAATTAATGATTCACAGAAAAAAAAAATTGCAAGAGTTTCCCTTGTTTCAGGAGCATCCACGATTACAAATAGAGACATCATTATATAATCCAAACATTTAATCATCCAAAGAGCACAATACAACAACATCGAACATCACATGCATAGTCCAAATAGTCCACAATGTCCATACAGTCCCAAATAGTTATAGGAAAGTAACTACAAAGTCCATACTAGTACATAATAGCATCTACCACAAACCCTCGCTGCCTCCTAGTCTTACCCTTACCCTTGTGACCAAGAGCGCAGGTGCCTGGAGTGTAAGGGTCAGGTGGACGGCGTCGCCTAGTGCTGAAGGTTGTGTAGGCTGAGTTAAGGGAGCGTCCTGGAGCTGAGACTGGCCAAGCTCCTCGTGCCTCTAGTCCACCTCGTCATCGTCCTTGTACGCAATGCCTATGGACCCTATAGGTGCTTGGCTAGAGGAACCTAAGCCTCCTCTGCCTGCGGAAGAAACATGCACGTCTTGCGTCGTGGCTGTCCTGCAACCACAACGAGCAGCCGCATGGCGTAGCCGACATGACAACCTCTGTTGTACAAAATTATGCTAACTGAAAGAATTTAACGTATTAATAATATGTTTGAAAAAATATTTTGAATCTTACGTCTAGGAAGCTACGCGTGTCGTTGTCCCTGACACTCGGATGAAAGCGCTCAATGTCTTCAATGGAGCATTTGAGGGTATTGCCCTACAACAAAGTTCTTAGTAATAATACTTCTCAATAGATAGCACCATGTTTTGTTTTCTTTTGTAGAAGAAAAAATCACTAAACAACTACTAGGACTAAACCCATCCGAATTTGTACCGTCAACTACAAGTCATCACAATATCCATTTGGTCATGCATCAAACTCCATCCAGTCCTCTTCTGAAGGCATGATTAAATTAATTATAAGGATGCTACGACTCGAAGGTGTCACTAACTAAAATAGATATCTCTAACGTATAATGTATTGGTATGCAACTTAACATAAAAAAATAAGGCAATTGACTTACCACTCTATCCAAGATTGGTCATGCCTCCACCTGCCTTCCTACACGAGTAGATTGGTCGTACGTCGTGTCTTCATCGTCGGAGGACTCGATGTCAACATAGTCATCTTCTGTCCATTGTAGCCTTAGGTTGCAATGTGTCGCACCTTGGTACCAAGCTTGGTAGCGCCTGAACTCATGGTTTGTGTGTGGCTCATTGTTCTTGTCCACATTGTCGTGCAATAGCGCCCATTGTTCAATGTAGTATTGGTGGTGCTTCTCCCAATAAAAAATCTTTCTGTTCTTCTGACGATCCAACCTGCACGTATGTCATCATTACTTCAATCCATGTACATGTCACCATATTAATGGAAATGGACCATCATGAGACAATTGAAATAGCAAAACACTTACTTGTGTAAGTCAACGCCAGTCGAGAATGGAGCCATTGGCCAAAGCTGTGTCACTCCAAATTGACGTGCAACTCTATCTGGTACGTGGAACTTGACAGCATAGAAACAGATTAGAGGGCACCTCATCCTATAGAAGTCGTCGTCGCACCCACACATGTTGCTCAACTGAAAAGGAAGTGCCCCTCTCCATCATACGGCTCCCACGACACCTACAACATATCCAAACAGGATGTTAGATGCTATACAAAACCATTTCAAACCAGCATGGAAAATAAAATTTACTTACACTAGACGCCGTAAACGTGTCTAGCTCATTCATGAACTCAATGTATGCCCGCTGTAACCTCGCATGTAGAACCCTAACCTGGTCCCAAAGGTATGCCCACATCGGCTGTCGACATGGAGGCTGACCTAGGGACCACTCACGATGAGCCAGAACCTCGGGACAACCAACTGGTAGACGAGCCCACATCCACAACTAGAGCAGGTACACGCATCCACCAAGTGACGTTGTGGATGTAGTCCAATGACACGCCTCGCAAAGCTGCTGGTAAAGAAAACCCAAGACTGCAGAGCCCCAGCTGTACTGACCCGCCTGGTCCCAGTCACTGAGGCAGTGGACCCACATCCATGACACAGTGTCACCCATGGCGTCAGGGAAAAGAATGTAGGCAAACATGTGTAGGATCCACGACCTACAGTAGTACCCAACTGACTCCTCATCTGCCTCCTCGGGGCACTATGCGAACTCTTGCCGGAGCCAGGAGATTAGAACTCCAAAAGTGCGAGCCCCTTGCTCGCCAACCTCATGCCCAAGGAAGGCCTCTACTCATGCTCTCCAACCTTCTGACCCACACTGCCCAGTCATGGTGTTGCCATAAATCCTTAGACCTAGCATCTTCTGACAATCCTAGAGCGTGCCTGTCATCTCTCCGAAAGGTAAGTGAAAGATGTGAGTCTCCGGCCACCACCTACATTTTAGACAAAGCAAGATTACATGTCAACAAGACAAGCGCATGAACAACTGGTCATGAATGGAGGCAATGATTGAAGATAATACATGTCAACCAACGCAGTTATGGCCGCTGAGTTGAACTTGGGCAACCCACGACGAACCTGAAAAGAGATGACATCTAGGCCAACTCTTTGCAGGAAAGGAGTGTACCTATTGTCATACTGCATGTCCAAGAACCCATTGTGGGTTCTAGGACGAAGGAGCAGAAGGTCCTGCATCGAATAAAACATAGTCTCTCGTTACTTCACGAACACATGTATGCTCACAAAAAATTGAACAAAATGTATAGATTATTACCTGCCCCTCTGCTATGAAACGTCCTCGGTGGGTCTCCTCGTACGTCGGGTCAAGCAGGTGGAATTGCGCCATCCTACAAAAAAGTCAATGAAATAGAAATTTAATATACAATGAAACATGAACTTAGAAATGTACAAGTAATTGACACAATTACAAGCATAAATTGAGACATGCATAATTAATTAAATGAATATGACAAATATGAAATAATGAAAACAACCAATAGTCGCACCTCACTAATCTGCCAATGGCAAGTGCGTGAATTATGGCCTATTCTACCACACTTGCTGGCTCGGGTCAGTAATAAATGGGGTTCCTCTCCCACGCCTCGTTCTTCTAGGTATATGATCCATAACCATCCTATGCCTCGTCCTCTTCCTTGATCCATGCTTGTTCCAACGGTAAGCTGGATATGCAATGTACTTTGGCCCATCATATGGAGGCCACTCTCCAGGGTCCCAGAAAGGCACGAAGTGGGGGCTCCATGTGTGCACAAGCGTGTCGACACTGAACTCGTGAGGTATCCTGCTCTCGATATTATAGTTGCGATGCCTAGCTACTGCCACCAAATGGGAACATAGAAAGTGGTACTTCCTTGGTTTACCACAAGTGCATGTGAAATCTTGGAGGATTACCACATGCATCCTCGACTCTAGGACCTCGCCATCGGACGTTGTACCGCCCATGTGCTCGACCTGACAAGTCCCTATGGCATGGTCAAAGTATGTAACCTTATGTGTGCCAGCCCTTTCATTTGCCTTCTCTAGGTGTGCCTTTGGTTTTGGAGCCCATATCTCTCCATCACTCCGCAACTTCAATGTATGGGCATGTCTATCGTTGAACTAGGCAACAAGCTTATAGAAGGTGAATTGAACGACTGCATTCATGGGCATACCACGTATCCCCAATAGCAACTTATTGAATGACTCCACCATGTTGCTGCACTGAAACTCGTACCTTCATCCATCAGTGTCATGAGCTCTTGTCCATTTCTCTAAATCCCTCATCAAATATGTGAGCCATTGTCTCCCTTCTGCATTTAATGCGGTTATGACCTGCTCCAAGTTTTTTCTAAAAGTACTATCCTCAAGCTGTCGAGCAGCCTCCTAAAATAGATCAAAGTTATCCTTCACACCATCCTTCCAGAGTAGATTCTCAGCAAGGTGCCGAGTACACCAACGATGGTGCAAAGGTGCATACCCCTCTATCTACTCTCGCACGACATTAATATGCCATGGTGCCTATCAGATATGACGACAACCTCCCTGTCAGGCCCAACCACATGTATCCGGACTAGCCTCAAGAACCATCACCAAATGTCATTGTTCTCCTTCTCAACCAAAGCAAATGCCAAAGGAACTAACTTGTTGTTCGCGTCATAGGATATGGCTATAAGAAGTGTGCCCTAGTATTTGCCAATCAAGAATGTACCATCAATGGAGAAGACGGGACGACAATGCCTAAAGGCCTCGACATACTGAGGGAAGCACCAGAAAGCACGGAAGAATATCTACCTCCCATCCTTCCATGCATTTGGTTTTGGGATGTACTCATAATGCATGCCTGGATTCACCACTTTGATTGCATTGAAAAGTACTGGCAACTGCTCATACCCATCCTCCCAGTACCCATATATCATCTTCCACACTCGCTGCTTAGCCTTCCAAGCTTTACCATTAGTTATCACATAACCTCCATACAACGCCTCAATGGTCCTGATAATTGTCCTAACCTTCATGTTGGATTCTCCCTGCAATATTCCCATCAACCGCTTGGCAATGAGGGTAGATGTCAACTGCCGATGCTTCAATGTCAGCACATGGTCAGCATAATTGTGTGGCCGGCAACTTTTGTGATCTTCCACTTTCCGGTGACCTTTTGCTTCCTTGCACAAACCCTCCATGGGCAGCATTCCTTGTCACACACAACTGTGTAACGGCGCTTCACATATGAATGCAAGACCTTGTAAGGTCTCTTTTGTATCACTACAAATGCATGCAACCACCTCTTCAATACAAGGAGGTCCTTGAATACACTCCCATTCTCAATTACCATGTTAGGACTGGCCTCAGGAGCTTCTAGGAGCTCATCATCATGTCTTTCTACACATGCCTGATCAGAATAAGCAAGATCGTTGAACTCATGAACTCTTGGATCACGGCGGTCGGGAAAGATACGCCTCAACATCTCAACATCACTCTCTGTTAGCTCTCCAATAGGACGATCATCATTAGAATCAAGAGCCCTTGCCATCTCATATGGCTCCGAATCATTCATAATTTCAACACTATTGTAGCCACGGAATCCATCTCCACAGAGCACTTGCGCAGCAACAGTGGGCACATCTACATTGTCAGAAATGTCTACTGCAACATAAGTAGAAAAATGAGGAAAGAATGAAAAAATGGATGTAAGGAATGGGGTAAGCTCCCAATAACCATGCGGATAAGGTACTTACTCGGATGATTCTATGTCAAAGGGATCTCATGAGGAGGATATGCCACAACATCATGAGTCTGATAAGCATCTCCAACTAGCTCATTGGGGATAGATTGAGCATCAGGAACCGTAGGTGCAACCTCCACATCCATATCAGGTTTCGGGATGGGAGGGTCGAAGTGTGCCTGTTGACCCATTGGTGGGGAAAACCCATGAGGGATGGAATCAACTAACACCCGACGCACAACCACGTCAAACATTATAGCTGGCTCTTCATAGCCGATCTCACATAATTCTCCCACTGATCCGCACACCCAATTGGGATCATTCGCCTGAGGATATTGGGAGGAGAACCTAGGTGCAGTACACCCTCAACTGCAATGCTATTATCATCATCTCCAAGGCAATGTAGCTCCTCCCGAGCCCTTGCAACCATCTCACTAAATGAAGGTCTATCATTGAATAGCACATGCACGCTTTGTATGTCAACAAACTCAACATATCCATAGCGATCGTTTTCAATGATGCCTCCATGATATATGGTCACTAGGTTGTCCATCTAGTTCAAACATGTAACGAAACACATGTCCTTTAGTCAAAAATACACGCTAACTACTAACGTGAAGGTCTCTAGTATTTAGATAAGTAAATGTATACTATGTACTAACTACTACATATATATACTAAGTACTAAATATATACCTATGTATGTATCTAACTATGTAATAACTATATACAAAAACTAGTTAACTACCAACATAAGTATCTATATATCTATCTAAATATATATCTACCTATTACACCCTAACTATTGTTAACTAAGTACTAAATTACCAATTCAAATGAATAAAGTAACTTACTTTACTGTGCAGTCGGTGGAGTGCAACAGCAAGCCGCCGGAGCGCCTTGGCGTGCCTGGGCCGGAGCTCCCGCGCGCAGGGGCAGGCGGCCCCAGCCACCAGCCCTACATGGCCAGCGGCCGCTGTGGCGTGGCGGGTAGGGGCGGGCATGGCACGGCGGACCGTGCAGGGCGGGGCAGGTCGCGGACGGGTGGGGCGGGGTGAGCCACGGCGTTGAGTGGCTCGGCAGGGCAGGGCGCAGCGGGCCACAGTCGGGCTGGGTGGGACGGCGCGCGACGTGGCGGGCATGGCGGCCGGTGAGGGCGCGCGGGCCGCGGGTGGGGCGGGGCGAGCCGCGGCGCTGAGTGGCGCGGCAGGGCAGGGCGCAGCGGGCCGCGGCCGGGATGGGCGGGACGACGCACGACATGGCGGGCAGGGCAGGCAGGGCAGCCAGCGAGGGCGTGCGGGCCGCGGGCGCGGTGGCGGGCGCCGGCGAGGACGCGGTGGCGGGCGGCCGCGGGCACAGTGGCCGCGGGCGCCCTGGCTCGAGAGAGAGAGGAAGAGAGAAAGAGAGAAAGGGAAGGAGGGCCCATATGTAAGTCAGGTCTCGGCGCCAAGATACATGGCGCCGAGCTTGGCGTCAAGGTCCACGGCGCCGAGCTGGCTGTCATGTCAGCGTCCACGCCGCCAACGTGACCTTGACCTAAGCGCCAGAATCTATGGTGCCGAGACGTGTAAGCTCGGCGCTACGAACGATGGCAAAAATTTCAAAAAAATAGCTAAAAATAGAAAATTCGGCGGCCGCACGTATCCACCAGCGACGGCCCGCCGCGCCGCCGCCCCACAGCCACTGGTGCCGCCCGCCGCGACTCAACACGCCCCCCCCCACTGGTGCCGTCCGCCGCGACTCCACCCCCCCCCCCCCCCCCCCCCCCCCGCCAGCCACCACCGCCTCCCGCTACGATGCCATGGGTCCTCCAACCACCAGAGCGCCGCCTGCTGCGGTGCATGCACCCAGTCACCAGCAGCCCTATCCGCCGCCCTGAGGTGCTGCACGTCGACCTGAAGGGCAGCTGCCCCCTCCGCCGTTGTACGTGCTCTATCTTTTCTTTATTTATTTCCCATCTTCAGTGCATCTTGTATTTTTCTTTTTGCCCTTGTTATTTGATGCGCATCTGACTTGATTTTGCCCGCCGTGGCATTTGAAATGCAGTGGGGTTGGGTCGGGGTCAAAATAGGTCACTTTTCGACGTCTCGTGAGCCCGTGCGCCGTGCCCATCTAGCATCTACGTCACCTCCCTCCTACCTATCAGTTCGTCCCCGACCACGGCGTCGAGCATCTATCCCCACCGTCTCTCTTCCTGTACCGACCGAGAGGGAGATGAGCGGTGGCGCGCGGAGGGTCCTGAAGGCGTGGAGGCTCGGCGTGGTGAAGTACGGTGAAGCGCTCCAGCTCCAGGAGCGTCTCGTCGCGGACCGCAAGGCCGGCCGCGTCGGGGACCTCGTTCTGTCGCTGCAGCACCCGCTGACCTACACCCTGGGCAAGCGGCGCGAGAAGGCGGAGCGAAAACTGCTCGCGTCGGATGCCGAGCTGCGCGCCCTGGGCGCCGAGCTCCACCGCACAGAGCGGGGCGGCGACGTCACGTTCCACGGGCCGCGGCAGGCCGTGCTGTACCCGGTCCTCTCGCTCCTCGCCCTGGGGCTCGGCACGCGGAGGTACGTCGGGAATTCCTTATTTCTATCTCATGCAAAAGAAGAGGATCCAAGGCAAAGACGAGAACAATAAAAGCAACAAGTCCTTTTAGGAGGAATTGTGGGTCTTCTTAATCCTCTATTGGGCACAAGAAAAAGGCTTTTTTGCCTTTTTCTTGTGTCGATTCTTCTTGTATCGAAGTAAGAATCATTTTTCTTCTTATTTGTTTTATCAAAGATTATTATTTATTCTTTATTCGGGTCTGTCTTTTGGACTTCCCCCGGCCGACGGGGTCATCCACGACCAGCTCGTGTGGTGCTTGGCGACAACTTTGGGTTTTACCAATGTGGAATTCAAGGATGATTCTGAACGTGGAGACCTGATTGGGGTTGCAGCTACACAATCCTGACGCGTGGTTCAGTTTGCGTTCTTTAGGCCCAGTTCACTTCGTTGAAAAAAGCCGAAACACTCTTCTGGCTGATTTACTGTGAGAGAAAAACAATGGTCTAACTGAAAAAATCAAGCTAAAAAATATGGATTATAAGCCAAGCGAACATGGCCTTAGAACGTAGTGTGATCAAATTTTGGAAATTTTTTTATCATCTGATACGTCCTGTGATCAAATTTTGGAATTTTGGAAAGGCCTAACTCTGTCCGCAGGGGGTGTTCGGCTGGTAGCTTATTCCACCGTAGTTCGGTTGATATTGGATGATTCAATAGTGTTTTGTGAGAAAGAATAAGCTGAAACAATTCAAGACCAGATCAGCCGAACACCCCCAGTTACTTGCATTAGAGAGAGAGGGACGCGGGGGAGGGGATAGCCGCCGTCGGTATGGCGGGGTCGCGACGGTGCGCCGCCACGCCGAAGGGCGGACACCGCAGGGGCCCGGCCGGTGCACCGCCTCACGGGGAGTGAGGGAGAGAGAGAGACAGCGGCGTGGGGAGGGCCGACGAGCGGAGAGGGAGCGCACGGGATGGAGAGGCTGGATGTGGACGTGGAAGTGAGGAGATTCTCGAGCGAGACGGTCGGCCAGATATTTTGCTCCGACAGTTCCCCACGCGGACGAATGGACACCTTAGCCGGATGATTGAACTGAACCGTAGATCTATGAATCCGACGGCCAAAACATTTGGAGGCGACGTGGATAGGTTCATTGGCGAGGAACGTCTCCCAGTTTATATATTGCTCGGACGGTTCCCCACGCGGACGAATGGACACCTTAGCTGGATGATCGAACTGGATCGTAGATCTATGAATCCGACGGCCGAAACATTTGGAGGCGACGTGGATAGCTCCATTGGCGAGGAACATCTCCCAGTTTGTAGGGGTTATTGTCTGTCTGGTTGGAGGCTTGGGTGTCATTCCTGGTAAAAAGTGTTGCTGGGAAATTGATGAATTTTGGCTGGTGAGGCAAGACTACAGAAAGTCCGTTAGGTGACTTTCCTGGTAAAAAGTGTTGCCTGGGAAATTGATGAATTTTGGCTGGTGAGGCAAGACTACGGAAAGTCTGTGTTTAATAATGTTATCTGAGAGAATTTTTTTTTAATTGTATGTACATGAATAATGAACACTATTATTGTGTGTTTTCCAGAATAAATGACTTAGATTATTTTATTTATTAAAAATGATTCGAAATTAATATTTCTAATGGCAGATCTATGTATTATTTTATTAGAGGACAAAAAGACAAGTATACTTCTATTCTGTTCATGTAATAAATTTCACGTGGAATAAGATAAATAAACGTCCACTTGATTCGTTAAAGATAAAAGTACTATTTTTTCAATTAATATTATGGTTAATTGTATAAATATATTACTATATATAAAGCATGATGATTAAAGTGAACGTGATACCAGGCAACTTCTCTCCGTAGCCAGGCAGCCATTTTCGGTCGCCTGGGCTTAGCGTGCTGCACTGCTGCCTGCCTGGTCCAGGCTGAAGACCAGGGCTCCAAGCAAACGCTGCACACAGGCAACTTCCAGGCTCTCTCCAGACCAGGCAACTAATATCCAGGCTCTCATCCAATGTTTTCAAGTCGTCTAGTCGAACCTAGTCGTCATGGGACCGACCAACCGACTAATCGCGATTACTCGTTGACCAGGCTGATTAGTCTAGCAGAGTGGATTGCTTCTCTTTCCTTTGGAAGCAGAGGGACAGCAGTACAGCACAGCAAGCAACCTAGCAGTCTAGCAGAGAGCCAGAGAGGCTGCAGAGTGAGGGATGGGGGAGGAGGGAAGAAGATGGAGAGGGAAAAGGCACATACCGTCGCCGGAGCAGCTCATCACGAAGACCGCGGCCACTTGACCTAACAGAGGGCACCGTTGGCTTCACAGCTCACCAGAGAGGAAAATAGTGTGCGAGGAAGGGGAATAGCACACGAGGGAGGGGAATAGCTCACGAGAGAGAGGGAATCGCGCGTGGGAAGGGGAGGAATCATGCGTGGGAGGCAGGAAACGCACGCGTGGGAGAGTGGAGGCGCGCGGGGAAAAATTACGGCCACCCTACGTTTGCCAGCGTGCCTGCGTGCCTCCGGTGTTTTGGGGTGCCTATTCTAACCTTAATAGACCAAATTAAAAGCCCAATAGGCCACATATAGGCTCGGTTGAACAGGCAAAAAAAAAACAGACCAACCACCCTGGTCATCCATGGCCTAGTCGGACGACTAATCGTGATTAGTCGTCGACTAATCAGACAACCTTCTAATCGAGCTAATCAAGTCAGACCTTCTAATCCACCAGGGACCAATTAGAACAGGTAATCGCGATTAATCGGATGACTTGAAAACATTGCTCTCATCCAAACACCCCCTATGTCCCGGACCAAGAGTAACAGGCTAGCATAGCAGTGTATCTCCTCTTTATACCTTTTGTCATTTCAACCGAACAATTGTAACATCCATGGTAACAGCAATGTCACATAAGCACATAGTTGTACAGATATGTTTACAGATTCTATTCTTCCAGGCCAGGTCTAGCAAACATAAAACGGACCAAGCCCACCATGACCTGTGGAAATTTGACGCACTCACTGGAGCAATATTAGCCGAACATATACATACCCTACACCTCCCTTGTGAACGAAAAATTGTGAAGCAAGGCATGTGTCAAAACAAAAGCTTGCATATCAAGCTCATATATCAACATCACCTCCGGAGCTTGCCGAATCAGCATCACTACCATCGCTATCACTGCTGCTGCTCCCACTTCCACTGCCGCTCCCACTTCCGCTGCTGCTGCTGCTACTGCTACTCCCACTAGAGCTAGAGCTGTCCTGCTCCTCCTGCTGCCCCTCTGCGTTCACTTGAGCTCGCAGCGCATCAGCTGCATTGAGCCCCTCATCTGCCTCATCATTTACATCTACATCAGCAATTTCATCATCCATATCATCCTGATTTGGTAAGTTGATGTCAAAACCACGAACAGATGCCCCTTGTCCTGCGGCCAAGTTATTCGGTGAAGCATTGCCATCATCATCACCAAGTATGTCAAGGTTCTCTTGCTCATTTGGATCAGGTGAAAGGGCAAATGGGTCTATGGTAACAGGTTGATATGTACTCCTGTTGTTGTATTTTGGGCCTGCAACGAACATGAGAGCAGTGAGAACAGATGATGCATAATTTAGACAACACTGTAACCTCTGAACAAGACATAATTATCTCTCATTAATCCATTTTTATTAGGTAACAATCTATGTGTCTAGAATGCAAAATAAGGGAAGGAAAGAATCACCACATTAGTCTTGCTTGACACTCATATAAAACTATATCCACCATTCTTTCATCTCTAAGTTATTGCCCTGTCTCTTTGAAACATGAAGTGAAAGTATTTAAGGATGGTATTAAGGGGATGCATGGCACCAGTATGCCTGTGCATTGTAGAATAACATGTATTTGGAAACCTAATGTTGTTTTCTTTCTTTGTAGATAGTGTGGAAAATGAAGGTAAAAAAGGGGCAACTACAGACATTTCCACCATTACTAGTTACCAAAACTAAAATTCTAACTTCTTTCTTCTCCTTAGTTCAGCACATTTGGCAGAGTTCAAATTTTTCTCCCTGCTAATAGAATCCTACAACAATTAATGGAAACTAACTTTTACGAAACAAAACAAAATGGGAAAATAATAATTAAAAAATTTAATCAACCCATCAATATTACGGAAACTAATTGATATCAATACATGTCCGGTTTCCTTGCCACTAGTGTGTGCCTATCACAATGCACGAGAGTTGTGTGTCATTTCATTAATAAAGAAAAATAGTACAAGAGAGGGCCCTCCCTAACCCACCCAACACACATCCAAGACAGAGAAAAACTTACAGACTCATTCATCTATCAGATGTTGATACTCTTTCGATACCTATCAAACACCAATACTCCTACGATACTTATTATTCTCATAATTTTCGAACAAGTAAAATAATCTCAATGCATGGTTGACACCTCTTTAATACTTTTTCGACACCCTAGAACTATCACCCATTCAACCTTATTCTATTAGTCAAGACCTCCCCTCTAGGTCACTTCCACTTGCTCCCTCCTTATCTCTCTTCTATACCGAACTTTGAGGAAAGGGGGCGGTAGACAAAGTGAGCCCCCATGCTGCTTCCCAAGCACTTGCAAGTGGCATGGCTCCATGGCCATGTGATAATGACTTCTCTTCCCCCATTTTATAATGTGAGTGATACTCCTATACATGGCGTATTGGAGTATTGCATATCACGTATCAATATCAGGGTGTCCAGGTGACATGTATTAATGTATGGAAATCCATCCCTAGCCAAACTACCATGTTCCTTATCTACGCATGCCACGGTGTTACACGTCCAGTGAAACAGTTAATCCAACTCATTCTAAAACTGTAGGATAGGTGTGGCCACAATCTCTATCCTGGTATAGGATTAATTTCACACGGAGCCTACCTGGATTTTCTGGTTTTTCTGGTTCACCAATGTCAATACGCTCAACCTCAACCTGCAAAGTCAGAATCAGAAGTATGATTTACTGAAACATCAAAATTTGAATTGAGAGTTCGAAACTATATAAGATCACATCATGATGGTGGAAAAGTTCTGTATAGCGCTAAAGTGAGTATATCAAAATATTCATATATTAACAAATTTGACTCAACATACAGTTTCATCCCATACATGACGAAGCAAATTAGAAATGATATAATAAGCTTTTATATTAAACAAAAGCAGACGCCCAAAAATTAAAATAGCTTGGTAGCTTGATTGAAACAATGTATATAAGATTTGCATTGGAGAATTTGTTTCCATCTCAATTCCATCTTCTAAATCCCAACACAAGGCCACATTCCCTTTTGATGCTAAAAGTTAGAGCTGCATACTCAGCAGTATCAGCTGCCATGGTTCAGCCTTCAGAGTCATGACCACAGTTTGAAAGAAACATAATGTTATGGGCCATTATTCAATTGAAAAATGATTCAGTAACACTCTAACAAAGATTTCACATTCAGTGACCAAGTGCGTACGTAATGGCCCTAAAAATGATCACAATGAGAGGTTTTCGCAAGTAGCAAATTAAGTTTCACATGCCGACCAGAAATAAGGTTTCCACAAAAAAAAGAAGAGTAGCTCAACACTGTCATTTATTAACAAGTTGCTAACATCCACACCTTAAGAAGGTAAAGCCAACTACCATATTCTGCCAAAGAAACCTTCATAGGTAATCAGTGCTAAGAATACTTGCTATCCAATGTTTTGCTTCTAAATTACAAATCTGTTGTCCGCGAGCTACGTCACTTGAGATCCCACACTCACAGTGACCTTACCCCTCGCTTGAGTGAAGTTGTCCAAGTTGATCATCATGTGAAGTAATTCAAATTAAGTTGGGTCCTTAGTCACATTGAGAAGTTAAGTCAAGTTGACACCCTTGCATGTTTTAAGTAATTAGTTATCCCAGTGTAACATTCCTACACGCGTGAGAGTGAGTTCCCTTCTCACACCCGACTTCTAACGAAGCTAAGCATATCCAGTTGAAGTTTCAATTATAACTTTATAAGTTTGAAGACCAATGTTTTTGTACACCACTAAAATTAAATCAGATATTAATTACTTTGTATACCACCAATATAACACTAATCTTATGAAACAACAGGGTATGACTGCAGCTTATTTAATTCAAATAAACTTTCGAACTAGCTAGATTTGAAGGTAGGAAAACATATAACTTGTGGATCACATTTCCTAGTAAAACATTTCACCTTTCTAAAGAGAAGTAATAGGGTAGAATATATTTTATAACATCCTCAATTTCCCATAATCTGTCTAGGTTAAGATACTATCAAGTATCAAGGAAGATTGTTGATGACTTCAAAGTACATCAGATGATAAATCAATGAACACAAAATATCTGGAGAAAGATATCATGTATTTTTAGAAATGGAACCTGTTAGAAATCTTCAAACTTTATTACTTAATACTATATCGCAGGTGTTATCATGTTACTCAATTTAAAAGTGAAAACCTAACAAAAGAAAGAGCAATGACAAACCATTATCTAAGGCATAATAAAAGTAGTAACAGAACTCACTGGAACTGAGTGAACAGCAGGTTTGCTCACGGTCTGTGACTTGCTGACTTTAGGTAATGGAGGAGACTGTGATTCTGCACCCATTCCAGTAGTGGTAGCTGCCAAATTAACTGCTGCAGACTCTCCTGGAACTCGGACATGCCTTAACCTCTTGACAGCCCTATGCAACCTCTCAAGGCGAAAGGTCTCACCATCAAAAAATAAGACACCATCATTATCCTTGTACTCTTCTTGGCTCCCCTCAAATGTCACCTTTGGCTTGCCAGGCTGATTATTATGGAATTCCACAGTAACCCGGTTATCTTTGGTACTCTGCAGAGACCCAGCTTGAGTCTTGTCAATTGATGCTGGCTTAAATTCATCTGCAACATCAAAGGTAATAAAAACTATTTATTGCCGACCCTGATTTTTTATTTACAACATAAAGAAATGGCATGACCTTTTGTCAGATCACAATAATACAAAGGAAGGCTGCTAGATGATATCAGAAAACTAGCTTTGGTTGATCCCTAGTATTATGCCAATAATAACCTTTGCAGTAGAGGTCTCAGCATACCATCCATGACAATAAATAACAAAGGTAGCCATATTTTTCTTAACATCTAATTAATGACCAGAGAGAAGATCAAGTGGCTAATAATGCCACGCAGGCATTAAACAACAGTTGCCACACTGATAAACATGACAAAGAGAATATGATCAAGCAACCTTGAGGTTTCAAACCAGGCAAGAAACCAACTTACTGCAGACGAGACAATGAAGGGGATGACAGCTTTACTAGAGACTGAAAGGGGCTGGAGTCCTTTGAGTTCTGGGGTGAAGATGCCAGATTTTGAGGAAATACTTGTATGCGATGATGGAGATGGTGCAGAAAGGCAAGTGGATTTTTCTCTTGAATTTGATAATGTCCGTAAGAAAAATGAGATGATTAAGAAGACTAAAACAAGCACGCTGAAGAGATGCCCCACCTCCAGTGATGTCTAGAGCAAGTACAAGGTCTCCAGGGAATGGGACTCATGTTCCTCTAAGAGCTGAGAACAGATGGGCTGTACTGAACCAAGAAGGTACTTCTACCAATCCTTTCATAGTACTAGTCTTTAGATAATATTGTTTTAGCTAATGTCGCTATAGAATGTAATGTAATGTTGGGTGAAACTAATGATGAAATACAAGCAACTGTAGAAATAGCAGCAAAAGGCAAACAAGGTAAGAGTAACTCAGAGATCAACAAGTTAAGACAGTTATGAGGAACATGAACACAATGAAGAACATGAGAAGATTGGTGAGGAACACAATATCCCATCAACAGCAAAGCTTGCACAAAAAGTAAGGACCATTATTCAAAGGAGGCCAAATTGCACTAAAAATAGATGGCCCTTTTCAGTCACTGTAGCTGTAGAGCCCAACGTTCAACGCTTATATTGTTCTCCAAAGTACATTTAAGCACCGAGGGCTTAACATGTGTGACAAACCAAACTGCTAACATCCAACCAATACAGTGCACTCCTACATAACACCCCAAGCAAAAGGCACACAGCGTATGAATGGCGAAACTTCTGATGGACAAGTACAATTTCAGCGGACAGATCACAACACGCAGGCTGCCCTCAAAGATGATCGGCACAAAACATAAGCTCCATCCTAGTTCAAGATGACTCCCCTCTACATGCTCTGGTTGATGGAAGTGTAGCGCCGCATCCTTCAGAGCTTTAGCACCTGTTCCGAGGTACCAGCTGTTGATTGGTTTTGTTTTGCTGAATGTATCTTTGTTTTTTAGTTGATAAAGAGGCATATGATGTATCTCCAAATTATGATCATCTGATAACACTAGTAAAAATTAAAACAGGTCTTCAAAAAATTCAACCGTTTTTAGATTTATTGTGCACTGCATGTACTATTGGCAGATATTGTAAAAGTAGACCATTATTGCATTTTTTATGTCAAACTGTTTTTTTAGCATGAACTTTCTCCGCTCAGTACTTCAGTTTTAGACTTGTGAGCTGCACTTTTAGTATCTTTCAGTAGCTGTTGGTCAAATCAGTCAGATATTTCGTGTAATTTCGTCGCTGTGGAGTGTGGAGTAATGAAATCAGGTTTTCCCATGGTGCAAAATAATTAAACGCCAGGAATCCTGAGCCATCAGTGTCAAAGAACCCTACCTCCTGTGGTGCTAACTAGCGCTCGTCAATTCGCTGAAGCGGATCCCAGGCTACAGCGCCGCAGGTTGGGTACCGAAAAAAAGGAGTGGAAGAAAGGGGACGAAGGGCTTACAGCGGAGGGTGCAGAACTTGGCGGTGGGGGAGGGGTCACGGCAGGAGGAGCCCAGCCGGAGGTCGTACCACCGGTTCGCCTGCGGCGCCGTGCTTGGCTCCCCGTTGCTGCTGCCGCTCGCCATCCCGCGCTGTGCGCCGAGCCCCCTCGCCGGCAGCGGCGATCGGTTCTTCTATTCGATTCAGCGGAGGGGATCGGCGGAGGAATTGGAGGAAGAGGAAGGCGGCTGAGGGGCGCTCGGCGGAGGCGGAGCCGCGGAGGAGGCGTCGGGGGCTGCGGCTCCGGGCCTGTGGTTGCCTGTTTGGATGCTATGGGCTAGACTTGTTCGTAGGCCGCCCAACCAACCGGACCCGATTCTGTCAGGAAAAAACTCAATCCAACCTGATCCACCAGATAGGTCGAGTTCAGTCCGTAATAATTTTTTACCGGTGGCCTGACCCATAAATCCAAAGTAATTAGAGCTGATAAGGCCAATCTCAATGGAGTTTCATGGGGGGTTTCATGCACAATTAATAAGGTGCCACGTCAGTTTTTGCATGAAACTGGGAGGAGAGAGAAGAGATTCGTTTCATGGCCATGAAACTTATCCGCACTGTTTCCAAAACTTTGGAAACGCCGTGAAACCTGCACTGAGGCCCTTCCTTCGTTTCATCGCGACTTTTCTTCTCCGGGACCACGCGGGGAAGAGAGGGATGATAGGGATAGGTGGGACCCGTGAATAGTAAAATAAGGGATGAAACCGTGCCATGAAACTTTGCACTGTGGGAGAGACCCGTTTCATATCAAAGTTTCACGTGTTGGAAACTGGGAGGTGAAACTCTCCATTGAGACTGGCCTAAGAACCCAGCCGCACCCATTGGATCATCTCACGTCAACAATCTCGTGTCCCTCAAAAAAAAAATATCTCAACCATGAGTAGGTCTGTTTTTTATTAACTCTACCGTGGATAGGCTCGTTCAGCTTACCTTATAATCCATACTATTAGGCTTGTTTTTTTAGCCAGAACAGTGCTTTTCTCACACAATAATTCAGTCAAAACAGTGTTTTTCAACCAAATTTCAACAAACCGAACGGGGCTTAAAACTTAGGAGTTTTAGAGTACCCATTTAAGTGTTTTCGGAAGCGGAGCTTAAAAAAAAAAGAGCAAGCAAAGCAGTTCAAACAAGCCCTAAAATTCGTTATAATTATAGCGTAACTTTCAAGTGGCCATTAAATGCTGCCATGAATGTTCAATGGAACACTTAATACAGTTTGAGTGACATCATTAATTTGTCACCCACAGAAATTCAGCGCGTGTTTAGTTTCAGAAAGTTAGAATTTGAGGCTACTGTAACACTTTCGTTTTTTTTTTTTGCAATTAGTGTTCAATCATGGACTAATTAGGCTCAAAACGTTCGTCTCGCAATTTCCCACCAAACTGTGCAATTAGTTTTTTTTCGTCTACATTTAATGCTCCATGCACGGGCCGCAAACATTCGATGTGATAGGTACTGTAGCACTTTTTGAAAATTTGAGGTAAAACTAAACAAGGGCTCATTCATTTATCAGCCGATGAGAATCATAGAGCTCATCGTTCTTTTCATGACAAAAATAGACAAGAACCAACAACGGGCTAGGGGAGAAAGCACCACAAATGGGTTATGAAACTGCATACACATGATAGCTAACAAATCTAATATAGCACGAATAAAGAACATGTGATAGTTATACTACTAACAGAGGACTTCATTTTGAATCCCGTCTAACTTCAATGTTCATCACAGAAGAATATTTTAGGTGGTTTCTATTGGCTGATCTTGCATCCATGAATGTACGGATGCTCATAATTGATGTACTTTGTCCAGTAAGGCCGATACTTTGTCATTGCGATTTCCAGCCACGGTTTCATGTTACCATTGTAGTGGATGACCGCAGCATTGTCTATTTCTGATCGCTCAATGGTTGGATTGTACCCTAAGCCAAGCACATGCCATGATTTGTCCAGAGGGTGTGTCAGCTTGTAGAAAGTTAGAAGCCCTGGCGGCAATGTCCCCAATTTCCAGAGCAGCCTGTTCTCGTTCTGTACAAAGAGAACATAAAACAGTGTGAAAATGGAGTTCAGCAAATGTATGTGCTGATGTGTACATCTCAGGCGGTGCATTTGACTAACTCTTAACTCTTTGTAATGATCAAACATCAGTTAATTAACTAATTAAGAGAGTTGTGATAACTGAAAATTGGTATTATGAAAATTAATTAAGGACTCCAATGAATCATAATAAAAATAATTATTTAGCATTTGTTCATCTATATTGTACACGGTATAGTCATATATGCATAAAAATGAACAAAATCACAATATCTGAAAAGTCTGAAGTACCATAATCAATGTTCGGCAAGGCGAGATTCCACGGTCGCCTAGGCGCGACTAGGCGCTGGGCAGAGGCCTACCGCGGCGCCTACGGGGGTAGGCATACATCTAGGCGGTCCACGCGCCTCCGCGGCGTTCCGCGACGCCTCCGCGGCGCCTGGGCGGAGAGTAGGCGGACGAGGCGGCGGCTGGGCGGGAGTGCGCGGGCGCGGGACTCTGTTTTCGCGGGCGGGAGCGCGCACGCGCGAGAGCGGGCGACAGCGCGGGAAAGAAAGCGGCTGCGCGGGAAGGAAAAGAGCAGAGCGCCGGATTAGAGAGAGACAGAGACATAGAGAGAGAGAGAGGAGAATAGGAGAAGGAGATCCTCACTGCTGTCCGCCGCCGGTCTTCATCTCTCCTGCCGGCCGCCACCCGTAGCACCGGCGAGTCCGGTGTCCCGCCGAGGCTCGTTGCAGGGTGTAACACCCCAGGTGTTTGCCACCAGTTAAGCAATGGGTTTGAGCTAAAACATGGTATATTAAGTGATGATGAAGATGTCAAGGTCAAACCTATAGAAACGAGCCCCAACCTAAACTTGGATATTGCACCTTTGCTCGCCTATAGACCCCTTTTCAAGATATATGCTTGGGTGGTGTTATTGGAATATCTTCGTGTGTCTCACATCAATAACCATCTATATTGATCCATGGAAAAGTTTCGTGAAGTTTGGAATCAAGAAGTCACATGAAATGACGAGTTATGTTGTTGCTTGAATTATTTTATAAAGTGAAGGGAATTCTCGATCGTCAACCAAACCTTGCAACCTTGCCCAAATGACTCTAGATTAACTCTACAACAAAAGTCATGAAAGGTTCATGTTGGGCAAATGCCAAGAAAATGCTCCAATGGATCAAAAAGGATAATTTAAGCTTCATCGTGATCCTACTTTGGTCAAAGTAGAACAACAGGTTCTATACCAGTTTTGAGGTTGGACCTTAAATGAAAGTTGTAGTCCATATCATGTAGAACAAACTTTGTTTTTGGACCAAGAGCTAGATCAACTTGGAAATAAGTCAAACAGAGGCTCGATGTTGGAACCTGCTGCTGATTTCAGCACTTAGAAATATTCTAAGTCTGAAATTCATCGACATCGGCATTAACGTCTCGCGTTCTCCAAATTTCGTTAAGTAACTTGACTTGACCCCAAAATAAAAGTTGGAGCTTACACGATGGGGAAGAACATACAAGAAGATGGCACCAGTTGCATTTCATTTCGACCATCAATTTTGGATGTTTGCTTGTCGCTGTCAAATCACTGACACTATCAAGTTTAGTACTAATTATCTGCTAATCCAACAGCCTAATGGCCGAGCACCCTTAATCAAGTTTGTAGAGCATCAGAAGATGAAGAATTTTGCTTCAAGGCCCATAGCCCAGTTCGGAGCAGAGCTGGCCCAAAAACGGACCCCAAGTCGGGCACAGAGACGCACGCCACGTGTTCGTTGTTTTGTCTCCGTGGCAGCCATGCAACAGAGCGCGCACTCCATTGCCGCCGCGCGTCCCGCCTCCGCGCCATGCGCTGCCCTGCCCCTGCGCCTCCAAATGCGAACGCCCGAGCTGCCCGAGCACTCACTCGCCTCCCCACTCTCCTTCCCTCGCTCTCTGGTGCTGCGCGCGCTCCGGAACGCGGCCGCCATGGTTGCCGCCGCGAGCTCGAGTTTGGCCGCTGCCGTTCCCACCGCTCCCAGTCTCCTCACTCCCCACAAGCACCGCCCTAAGCTTCGCCGCCATCTCCTTCACGTCGCGCTCGTGCTCGCCGTCGCAAACCACCACCGTGGCCGTGGAAGCTCCGGTCGCCGCCGCTGTAGCCGCCGCCCGCGCGTGGCCAAGCCGCCGTGGGCCACCTCGGGCCGAGCCGAGGCCTCCGGCGGGTGCGTAAGGACCCCCTAGTGCTCCCCCGCCCCTCAGCCGACGACGACGTGCCTTCTCCGGCCGGATTCCACGAGCTCCGACGACCTCCCTGTTCAAAATCCCGCCAAGGACGTCATACGACAATTCGACGAAGTTCAGGGTCCTATCTGCATTGTCATAGACTCAGGTGAATAGTGCCGTAGGACTGGTTTGTAATTATTTTGCAGGAACTTTGGAAATTCATAGTAAATCGTAGAAAATTCGTAAAATAGTAAATGAAGACTTTTTGGAATCCTTGTGAAATTGTCTATGCAGTGGATCTATAATATGGCATGTTTTAGTTTAAATATTTTGCGGTAAAAATAGATTTGTGCAGTAAGGTTGTAATGCTAGTTGAATTTGTTATTTTTCATAACTGTAGATCTAGGGCTCCAAATGAAGTGAAATTTTTGTGGCATGTTACTCATGTGATAGTTGATGTGTGGTAAAAATTTCATGAGTATTGGATGAAGTATGAGTGAGTTATTGGTTTATCTTGCTCTCACATGAATTCTTGCTTTAGCAACTTGTCTTTTTCATAGAGGTTGCTATACATATCCAAATGGAGTGAAATTTGTACAGTAGACTATTGAGAGGATATGTGAGCCACTGTAATTTTTGTAGAAGTTATTGTGCACTTTTGGTATATGTTCATTAAGTCACCTTATTATCTAAAATAAATTAAGAAATGCATTAAAAGAATTTATTTGGTCATGGACACTAGGTTTTCTGGTGTTCTTTAGTCATGTGTGACATGTTGGTAAAGTTGGTTTTGCCTAATTATGTATTTGCAACATAAGTTAATAATTATTTTCTTGCCAATGTGGTTTATGGATAGATCTGGGAACTTAGCAAAGTTCTTCATGATAATGTGCTTTGTTGTGAAACTTGTTTATACAAAAGTTGTAGATAATTCATGTATCTAGCTTCTATTAAAAATTGGTGTCATTTGGCCAAGTAGTTTAAGAGTTATAGCTGTTTAAAGTTGGGTTTCAGAAATGGCTGTTTTCTGTCAATTGTAGACCAGTTTCGGTAAATGAATATATTTGACTTAGTTAACTTGAGAATCATGCTGAGATGATTAAAGATGAAATGTAGATAATTTCCTAAGCTTTCCAGAATGTCTTGTTTCATATCATTTGGATTTATAAAACTCCAGATATGATTGATTTATGAAGCTGCTGTTTGCAAGTCCAGAAATTGGCTTATTTCGGTTATAGTTGTTGCGTCACCTTGACTTGCTTTGCCTGTTGCTAAGTGTGGTTCACGTCCTTGGTAATTAAGTTAAATACACCTGAGATCTTGTGAGACTTATGTGCCATGTATAATATTCTTTGTTATCTTAGCATGATAGATTGTGTGATGTTAAGTTAAGCCTCGCAAAGTACTTAAGTGTGTTTAGTGTAAACAATGCTTGTCTTGCTTGCTATTTGTGATGCGTCTCATGGTACTATTCTTCATATTCATGCACTTGCATCTTGCATCTCATCTAGGTACGCTAGATGAACCACGTGAAGGACGTGATGTTGGAGCCGAATCCGAAGACGATGTATGGAGTATCTGTCCCGAAGATGGAAGGACTAAGCGAGTGCTAGGATCTGAGATGTCACCAGGATGGTGCAAGCTAACTGAACTGACTTGTGTCGGATCCCAGGCAAGCCCCGGAGCATTATAAGTCTCCTACTTTATAAAAGCAATTCTTTCTATATATATGAGTTTATATATATTGTTGCATTAAGTTGTAGGAGTTGATTGAAACCGTTGATGCATTTATTACTATCCTTGCCTACCTTACTACCTTGTTACCCTGTTAGGTCAGGATCGAATAACTGCTTAGCCTTGCTTAGACCGGTAGCGATCGGTGATATCCGGTCACCTACATTATAGGTGGTTACTGGAAGAATTTAGCTATGGAAAGAATGATATCCTGGAATTAACCATATGTGATGGATAATTGGAGACCGGACGGAAAAAGTTGGAGGCAACCAGACAGGGTTCTGGGGTGCTGTTAGTTTCCGTCTGTGTCGATTAAGGACCGATCGTTGTTGGCCCTCGAGTCATGTTGAACGCATGCCTTACATTTAGCTGGCCGGATAAAGTACCTTCCGACCGCGAAGCTGGGAGATTTTTCGGGCCGAGTAGATTGCCCGCAGCGCACTGTGCCGGAGCAGGTGTGGTAGGACACGGGGGCGAGATGATAAGACCAAAGTGCAGTCGGTCGGCCCCCGGGTACATGTGGTTCCTGGCAAACTCGAGATTCCTGGGAAGTTGACTCGGTGATTAATATCTCACTTTAGCGGGTGAGTGAGGTTTGTGTAAGGAATAAATCACCAGCTGGTTAGTTATCGATTCGAATCGCCATCGCTCCTGGATAGTGAGCACTTGACTCGAGTTACTTCATCGTAGTAATTATTATGGAACAATGATGGTTATCTGGATGGTATGGGATATGCTAAATCTAAATTGGTAACTGGATGTTATTGGTTAATCAAGTGATTGCTATAGTATAGGTGCTTACCTAGATGGATAGGCCATAATAAAGATGATGCAAAGTACTTAAAATGGTTTCTTCATGATAGCTTATGCTTTTTCGCAAATAAGTCAGCTAGCCCACTAAAGAAAGCCTTGCATAATCCTTGGTGTCGCTTTATTTTGGTTTAAGACGGGTAAGTCTGGCTGAGTACATTCGAGTACTCAGGGTTTATCCCACCTTGTTGCAGGTGATGTTCTCGACCTGTTGATGATGGTGGCTAACCACCGATGGGCTCGGTGATTCCATACTTACTTCTCATCTATATGCTTTTGTCGGATGATGTCACTATGCTAGCAATATATTTGAAACTTATATTAATGTAATCATTTGAAAGCTATGTTGTTTTCACTAAGCGGTTTTGAAACCCAAACTTGTACTATTATTTGTTAACCCCTTTGTAATATTATTTCCGCTGCAACCCGATGTATGTGATGTGTATTTGCTTAATCACGCGATCTTGGTTGTGATGTTGATTTACCGAGGTCTTTCGGGACACTCGGCGGACTACCGGGTTTATATGAGTGAAAGTATGGGTGTGTCAACGTGTTAGCGGGGACAACCATACTTGATCTTGTATAAATTGGGCGGTTCTGTCACAGCTGGTATCAGAGCGAGATTAAGCATAATACTGTCAGGTATATAGTTTTAAAAGCTAAGTTTTGGTTTTAAAATGTCTATTTTAACTAAAACTTTTGCTACAGGCAAATTTATCAAAACTTATTTGTAAAACTATGCTAGCGACATCTTCCTTTATGCCCAGTTAAGGACTATTAGGTGGCTATCTAAGTACTAACTTTAAGGGATGTACTTTATTGCAATTTTTCTTTCGTTGTCCATACGGCGTGCTATTGTATGGTGCTATTCGCTTGAATGGTACTGTATGGATCAATTGCCTCTACGACCAGGTAAGTGTGAGTTGTGAGAGTATGACCGTCCAACTATCGGTCTAGGGGAGAGTTAGCTGTGGTTACTGGAATATTTACATGTTACACACATGTATATATGAAGGTACTTAATTGTGGGTATATCTGTCGGGTAGCTATGGATATCGAAGTATATACATCTAGGGATGTATATATGGAGAGTATCTTAGTTTACTATTTTCATTATGTGCTTATTTATCTCTTATGGGAATGGGCTGCAATGAATTTACCTGCAGGTACGCTAACCACGAATGCGTAGATTGAATGTAGCTGACGACTAGCTATATATCGAGAGAGTACGTGTTATGCCACCGACATAGAACGTGATTGCCACCTTAGGCTGGCAATTTCGTGAGGACGAATAGGACGAGCATGCATCATGATTGTGCTTGTGCATAAATATGCTTCCCTTCCTTTGTTCTAAGTAACTTGTGATCGATGTATTGCACTATCTTCCTTGTGTGAAGTTAAACAAGAATGCCTTGTTCCATGTTGCTTGAATAGGAAGTGCTTGAGAAAAGTGTGTGCTTAGCCTTGCTAGAAATAATTGTGGTTACATGCTTAACCTATAATGTCCTCTAGTTTAGCCAAGTGGTGGGTATGCATGCTTGTTATCTAATTAGTGCCATAGTTATCACCCCTTTTGTCCTCGGTAAGCATATGAGTGTTGAAGAGCGCTATCCTAGAACCACGTCCAAGTTTTGGTAATCACTTGGTGGACACAAGACGTATATGGAAATTTGGCAAGAAGTCCCCTGCTCAGTTGTCTTTGGAAATTAAGCTATGCTCTCTTGCGTTGTGTTTTGATTTTTGGATCCCCTGCTTGTTGACCCCTAACCTTGTGACTACCTTTGTTTGCTATCCCTCCTTCGCATAGTGCTTGCTCCTATGCAACCCAATTTATGCCATGTGAGATTTCTTGTGGGTTGTATGTTCAGTAATGGTGCCACGATTAGCGATCTATGGTGCCGCGACGAAACCGAGAGCCTCCTGTGGGTGCACACACAAGGCTGTGCTGCTCGGCACGCGCTGGTATCGAGGTTTCTAGTCATGATCCATTGCAGAACTACACCAATATGTTATTCTCACTTGAGCTCTTCCTTGGTTATCTCTCCTTATCATGTCAAGAGATCTATATGCAGAACTAGATGCAATAGGACTTCCTTCTGGAGTAGTCCAACGGTTAACCTTTGAAGAACAGGTCACTAACAGGAACATAAATAGACTGCAAGAGGTGGTAGACAAGTGACTCTACTCGACGTGACTGCCCCTATAATGACGTCGGTCATCTAGTGAGCAACTTATGTCATTTTCATTGGATCAGAAAGGTGCACCACACTTAAGGTTGAACAAGTTATCAGTCGGATGATAAATGGACCAGGAGATTATGTGCTATAATAGGTCACCTGGTATATATGAGATTCCTGTCCAAGTTCTCAATCTTTAGGTGCATAAGGATGACGTAGACGAACCAACCTCCTTTGGTGTGACCCCATTCTGCTGACTTCAATGGCGACCATCTGTAGGCTTTGACTAAAATTTTTATTATCAAGAGTAAAGATTTGGAACCTTTTTAGTGTTGAGGGACAACTGATTTGTACCAAGAGGAAAGTTAGTCTTCAGTTAGGTAACGACTATTTGGTAACTATGAAGGCCAGATCTCACAGAACAATGTTGATCAAGGAAACAGCAAACCTGGCCCCGCAATGCAGGTGCTACTTCTTCTCCAAATGTGCTATCAAGTCAATTCTATCTTTGACAATCACGTATATAGTACAAGACGTGGTATCGGCTAGGTAGGAGCTAGTGAAAGCACGTCCCTGATTTTAGTTAGCATCTTTATGCCCCAAGGTACCAATTACACATGTGTCCGGACTCTATTGGATGAAGTGCCGAAGGATATATAGGAATGGTTCCTTGTCAATGTAGAAATGCCCTACATGTGGAATAATGTTTTGTGCCCTGTAAAAATAGCCCACAAGTCCAATGCTTGTGCATAGTCAAGTTGGTATCTAGATCAACGGCGGAAATTGTTACCTAAGAAGCATGTGAGGAAAACTCTAGCCTTCATCCTCAGCTAGGGAAAGGTTGTTGCTGCTATCCAAAGGGATCGAGAGTATAGAACACACACCACAACGTATGAAGCAAAGAAAGAGAAGAACGAGAAATCTATCTACATTTTAAGGTACAGAACCGAACATCTTCAAGCCAACAATTAGTGACTCAAACGAAGTTGGATTGACCCCAAACTTGGTGATCTCATTCATTGCTTAGGACCCTTCAATGTCTTAAGTTGGTTTGAGTATTGGCTGAGTAAAACATCGGATTTGAGAGATACCTTGTCGGCTCGGTTGCTGCCATTTTAGAACACAACAGTTTTGGTAGATGAATTGTTTGGATGGTCAAACGGTGTTCGTTTGAGTTGAATTTTGGTGAGTATTTAGAAGACTCATGGATCTGTATGCCTACCAAAATTCATGCATAATGGAGCTGTAGTTTGTGAGATATGAATAGAAAACAAAAGGGTACAGAATCTGCAATTCCGTTGTGACTGCGATCATCATTTGCATTAGACAGTTGTGTTTGTAATTCATGCCAAGGAATTATAACTTGTAGGTATATTGCTGATTAGACAACCCTCCATACCCTTGAGAAGACTAATTGCACCCCTATGTGCCTTGCCTTTGCCCTCTTAGATCAGCAATGCGTGAGCAGTCAAGGTGTTCTAGAAGTCAAAATTGTGCCCTTGCAATTCGAAAGCAATTGGAAAGATGTCAAACCGCAGATTTTTGGATTATGGTTTTTGAGATATTGATTGGCCTTGGAATGGAAGTCTCGAAGACAAATGTAGTAAGAAGGCTGGTTTTGCTACGATGCAAGTCAACCCAACTTGTTGTGCAACTGCACCACGAAGGCAAATTGTGCTCAACCTGCTTGGTAGTGAACTAGTCCCTAGTTTTGTGATTACTTGCAACTTGTATTGTCCTCCAAGCCTCGCTAACATCCTTCTACGTCAATGGTTCTCCAATGCTGACATGCCTTTGGTACCTTATATGTGTTTTTACCCAAGAGGTTGCATCAGATCCAACCTAGATCACTGTTGCAACTTGGATACGAAGGCTCCCTAAGGAATGATCATCGAGAACGTTGAGCCGACAGAGTCAGCTACTATGTTTACCACTCACTCAGCAGACTCAGACCATACAATATTGTTATCAGAAAAAGAGAACTGCACACATGGAACCATTGCAACGAGTATCCTTCAGAAGATTATCATCTAGTGCAAAGTCCATAAGGTCTGTGCTATATCCACTTGGGAAGTAGATGCTGCAAGTATTTAGTCTACGTTTGTATCGCTCTTCATACATCAAGGACGAAGTACGTAGGACATTGCTATCTTGGATTCCTCCCAAAGTAACAATACTTCATGAAGGCCAACGAAGGAAATTCTTCAGACAAAACTTACTACAAAGGACAAGTATCAGAAAGTGTCTTGACCAAATTAGCCTCTCTTATGCTTGAAGCTATGTAGCCTAAAGCTCTGGCTGATATTGGAAACTGGTAGCATGTCTCTCTTCCACAAAAGTCTTTCGTCCTGAATCTCGAGACGCGATTCTTTTAAGGGGGGAGGGCTGTAACACCCCAGGTGTTTGCCACCAGTTAAGCAATGGGTTTGAGCTAAAACATGGTATATTAAGTGATGATGAAGATGTCAAGGTCAAACCTATAGAAACGAGCCCCAACCTAAACTTGGATATTGCACCTTTGCTCGCCTATAGACCCCTTTTCAAGATATATGCTTGGGTGGTGTTATTGGAATATCTTCGTGTGTCTCACATCAATAACCATCTATATTGATCCATGGAAAAGTTTCGTGAAGTTTGGAATCAAGAAGTCACATGAAATGACGAGTTATGTTGTTGCTTGAATTATTTTATAAAGTGAAGGGAATTCTCGATCGTCAACCAAACCTTGCAACCTTGCCCAAATGACTCTAGATTAACTCTACAACAAAAGTCATGAAAGGTTCATGTTGGGCAAATGCCAAGAAAATGCTCCAATGGATCAAAAAGGATAATTTAAGCTTCATCGTGATCCTACTTTGGTCAAAGTAGAACAACAGGTTCTATACCAGTTTTGAGGTTGGACCTTAAATGAAAGTTGTAGTCCATATCATGTAGAACAAACTTTGTTTTTGGACCAAGAGCTAGATCAACTTGGAAATAAGTCAAACAGAGGCTCGATGTTGGAACCTGCTGCTGATTTCAGCACTTAGAAATATTCTAAGTCTGAAATTCATCGACATCGGCATTAACGTCTCGCGTTCTCCAAATTTCGTTAAGTAACTTGACTTGACCCCAAAATAAAAGTTGGAGCTTACACGATGGGGAAGAACATACAAGAAGATGGCACCAGTTGCATTTCATTTCGACCATCAATTTTGGATGTTTGCTTGTCGCTGTCAAATCACTGACACTATCAAGTTTAGTACTAATTATCTGCTAATCCAACAGCCTAATGGCCGAGCACCCTTAATCAAGTTTGTAGAGCATCAGAAGATGAAGAATTTTGCTTCAAGGCCCATAGCCCAGTTCGGAGCAGAGCTGGCCCAAAAACGGACCCCAAGTCGGGCACAGAGATGCACGCCACGTGTTCGTTGTTTTGTCTCCGTGGCAGCCATGCAACAGAGCGCGCACTCCATTGCCGCCGCGCGTCCCGCCTCCGCGCCATGCGCTGCCCTGCCCCTGCGCCTCCAAATGCGAACGCCCGAGCTGCCCGAGCACTCACTCGCCTCCCCACTCTCCTTCCCTCGCTCTCTGGTGCTGCGCGCGCTCCGGAACGCGGCCGCCATGGTTGCCGCCGCGAGCTCGAGTTTGGCCGCTGCCGTTCCCACCGCTCCCAGTCTCCTCACTCCCCACAAGCACCGCCCTAAGCTTCGCCGCCATCTCCTTCACGTCGCGCTCGTGCTCGCCGTCGCAAACCACCACCGTGGCCGTGGAAGCTCCGGTCGCCGCCGCTGTAGCCGCCGCCCGCGCGTGGCCAAGCCGCCGTAGGCCACCTCGGGCCGAGCCGAGGCCTCCGGCGGGTGCGTAAGGACCCCCTAGTGCTCCCCCGCCCCTCAGCCGACGACGACGTGCCTTCTCCGGCCGGATTCCACGAGCTCCGACGACCTCCCTGTTCAAAATCCCGCCAAGGACGTCATACGACAATTCGACGAAGTTCAGGGTCCTATCTGCATTGTCATAGACTCAGGTGAATAGTGCCGTAGGACTGGTTTGTAATTATTTTGCAGGAACTTTGGAAATTCATAGTAAATCGTAGAAAATTCGTAAAATAGTAAATGAAGACTTTTTGGAATCCTTGTGAAATTGTCTATGCAGTGGATCTATAATATGGCATGTTTTAGTTTAAATATTTTGCGGTAAAAATAGATTTGTGCAGTAAGGTTGTAATGCTAGTTGAATTTGTTATTTTTCATAACTGTAGATCTAGGGCTCCAAATGAAGTGAAATTTTTGTGGCATGTTACTCATGTGATAGTTGATGTGTGGTAAAAATTTCATGAGTATTGGATGAAGTATGAGTGAGTTATTGGTTTATCTTGCTCTCACATGAATTCTTGCTTTAGCAACTTGTCTTTTTCATAGAGGTTGCTATACATATCCAAATGGAGTGAAATTTGTACAGTAGACTATTGAGAGGATATGTGAGCCACTGTAATTTTTGTAGAAGTTATTGTGCACTTTTGGTATATGTTCATTAAGTCACCTTATTATCTAAAATAAATTAAGAAATGCATTAAAAGAATTTATTTGGTCATGGACACTAGGTTTTCTGGTGTTCTTTAGTCATGTGTGACATGTTGGTAAAGTTGGTTTTGCCTAATTATGTATTTGCAACATAAGTTAATAATTATTTTCTTGCCAATGTGGTTTATGGATAGATCTGGGAACTTAGCAAAGTTCTTCATGATAATGTGCTTTGTTGTGAAACTTGTTTATACAAAAGTTGTAGATAATTCATGTATCTAGCTTCTATTAAAAATTGGTGTCATTTGGCCAAGTAGTTTAAGAGTTATAGCTGTTTAAAGTTGGGTTTCAGAAATGGCTGTTTTCTGTCAATTGTAGACCAGTTTCGGTAAATGAATATATTTGACTTAGTTAACTTGAGAATCATGCTGAGATGATTAAAGATGAAATGTAGATAATTTCCTAAGCTTTCCAGAATGTCTTGTTTCATATCATTTGGATTTATAAAACTCCAGATATGATTGATTTATGAAGCTGCTGTTTGCAAGTCCAGAAATTGGCTTATTTCGGTTATAGTTGTTGCGTCACCTTGACTTGCTTTGCCTGTTGCTAAGTGTGGTTCACGTCCTTGGTAATTAAGTTAAATACACCTGAGATCTTGTGAGACTTATGTGCCATGTATAATATTCTTTGTTATCTTAGCATGATAGATTGTGTGATGTTAAGTTAAGCCTCGCAAAGTACTTAAGTGTGTTTAGTGTAAACGATGCTTGTCTTGCTTGCTATTTGTGATGCGTCTCATGGTACTATTCTTCATATTCATGCACTTGCATCTTGCATCTCATCTAGGTACGCTAGATGAACCACGTGAAGGACGTGATGTTGGAGCCGAATCCGAAGACGATGTATGGAGTATCTGTCCCGAAGATGGAAGGACTAAGCGAGTGCTAGGATCTGAGATGTCACCAGGATGGTGCAAGCTAACTGAACTGACTTGTGTCGGATCCCAGGCAAGCCCCGGAGCATTATAAGTCTCCTACTTTATAAAAGCAATTCTTTCTATATATATGAGTTTATATATATTGTTGCATTAAGTTGTAGGAGTTGATTGAAACCGTTGATGCATTTATTACTATCCTTGCCTACCTTACTACCTTGTTACCCTGTTAGGTCAGGATCGAATAACTGCTTAGCCTTGCTTAGACCGGTAGCGATCGGTGATATCCGGTCACCTACATTATAGGTGGTTACTGGAAGAATTTAGCTATGGAAAGAATGATATCCTGGAATTAACCATATGTGATGGATAATTGGAGACCGGACGGAAAAAGTTGGAGGCAACCAGACAGGGTTCTGGGGTGCTGTTAGTTTCCGTCTGTGTCGATTAAGGACCGATCGTTGTTGGCCCTCGAGTCATGTTGAACGCATGCCTTACATTTAGCTGGCCGGATAAAGTACCTTCCGACCGCGAAGCTGGGAGATTTTTCGGGCCGAGTAGATTGCCCGCAGCGCACTGTGCCGGAGCAGGTGTGGTAGGACACGGGGGCGAGATGATAAGACCAAAGTGCAGTCGGTCGGCCCCCGGGTACATGTGGTTCCTGGCAAACTCGAGATTCCTGGGAAGTTGACTCGGTGATTAATATCTCACTTTAGCGGGTGAGTGAGGTTTGTGTAAGGAATAAATCACCAGCTGGTTAGTTATCGATTCGAATCGCCATCGCTCCTGGATAGTGAGCACTTGACTCGAGTTACTTCATCGTAGTAATTATTATGGAACAATGATGGTTATCTGGATGGTATGGGATATGCTAAATCTAAATTGGTAACTGGATGTTATTGGTTAATCAAGTGATTGCTATAGTATAGGTGCTTACCTAGATGGATAGGCCATAATAAAGATGATGCAAAGTACTTAAAATGGTTTCTTCATGATAGCTTATGCTTTTTCGCAAATAAGTCAGCTAGCCCACTAAAGAAAGCCTTGCATAATCCTTGGTGTCGCTTTATTTTGGTTTAAGACGGGTAAGTCTGGCTGAGTACATTCGAGTACTCAGGGTTTATCCCACCTTGTTGCAGGTGATGTTCTCGACCTGTTGATGATGGTGGCTAACCACCGATGGGCTCGGTGATTCCATACTTACTTCTCATCTATATGCTTTTGTCGGATGATGTCACTATGCTAGCAATATATTTGGAACTTATATTAATGTAATCATTTGAAAGCTATGTTGTTTTCACTAAGCGGTTTTGAAACCCAAACTTGTACTATTATTTGTTAACCCCTTTGTAATATTATTTCCGCTGCAACCCGATGTATGTGATGTGTATTTGCTTAATCACGCGATCTTGGTTGTGATGTTGATTTACCGAGGTCTTTCGGGACACTCGGCGGACTACCGGGTTTATATGAGTGAAAGTATGGGTGTGTCAACGTGTTAGCGGGGACAACCATACTTGATCTTGTATAAATTGGGCGGTTCTGTCACACAGGGAAGGGTGGAGGCGAGTCCAGAGCTCCTCCTCGAGCCCACCAGGGAAGGGAGTCACTGAGTCCAGAGGTCCTCGTCGCCGCCTTCCACAAGCCCAAGGTGAGGTCTGCCCACCCCCTGCTCCTCTCTCCTCTGCTCGACTGCTCCCTTCCATCTTCCTGCTCTGTACGCCTGTGCTGTTCTGCTGTGTGCGGTGTGCCTGTGTGCTGCTGCTGTTTACCTAATACCTTTGGAGATCTGGTTGATGCTATATAATATGCCTGAATGCCTGCTGTTCTTGCTCTGTATCTAACATCTATTATCTGCATCTGTGATGTACTAACATCTGCTATCTAATATGCCTGAAATCTGAATGATTGATGTCTGTTGTGTACCTACTATCTGCATGTTTATAGATTGCAGCTTAATTTCTTGAATTGTTGTTATATGCCTTTGCATGTTTGTAGAATTATAGTTTCATATGCCTCTGCATTCTCTTCATGTAGAATGTCGGAGCAAGAAGTTGCTCCGGAGGAAGTGAATGTCCTGAAAAGGAATTCAGATGATGTGGGATGGGAGTATGGGTTTCTGGTGGATCCAAACAATAAGGACAAGGTCGAGTGCAAGTTCTGTGGTCATCGGAGCCAAGGAGGGATCCATCGGTTGAAGGAACATGTGGCCAATGTTGGAACAAATGCGAAGAAGGAGCATGAATGTTGGAACAGAGGATGATGAAGTGACTTGTGTTGGAAGTTCAGAGCCTCACAAATTAGGACCCATTGATAAGTGGACACGTGCTATTGATCCTAAAGCAACAAAATCTGAATCTTTGCAGCAACAGAAGTTGAACAAGGAACTTTGGAAACAAAGAACACATGAGGTGCATAAATATATTGCAAGATGGGCCTATAACCATGGTAATTTACTATTATGCATTTCTGTTTTACATTTCAGATTTGAATACATGCCTGAACTGAACACTAATTACACTTTTTGTATCATTTGTAGCCATACCATTCAACGCTTGTGACAATGATGAGTTCAAGCAAATGTGTGAATCAATTGGACAGTTTGGTTCTAGACTAGAACCTCCATCTCAGTGTGATCTGCGAGAGAGTTTGCTAGATGAAGAATATGCAAGAACCAAGAGTTTGCTGCAAGAACGTGATGCTGAGAAGGTGAAGAATGGGTGCTCTATTATGACTGATGCTTGGTCAGATAGGAAGAGGAGAAGCATAATGAACCTGTGCACTAATTGTGCTGATGGATCCAGTTTTATCAGCTCAAAAGAGATGTCAGATGTGTCACACACAAGTGAAGTCATCTTTGAACTAGTAGACAAAGCTATTGAAGACATTGGTCCGAATCATGTGGTGCAAGTAGTGACAGACAATGCTTCTAACAACATAGGCGCAAAGAATCGATTGGCTGAGAAGAGACCAAACATCTTTTGGACCTCTTGTGCAACTCACACGATCAATTTGATGCTCCAAGGAATTGGCAATATGCCATGGTTCAAGAAGGTGATTGACCAAGCAAAGACATTCACCATATTTGTCTATGGGCACACAAGAACATTAGAGTGCTTGAGACACTTCACAGAGGGGAAAGAGATAATAAGGCCAGGGATGGCTAGGTTTGCTTTAGCTTTTCTCACTTTGAACAGCATGCTAGAGAAGAAGGACCAACTAAGAAAGATGGTGGTTCATAGTAGGTGGGACACATTGAAGGATGTGAAGTCAAAAAAGGGAAAAGATGCAACAGCAACCATATTGAGTCCAACCTTTTAGAAGGATGTGAAGTTGTGTTTGAGTGTTTTTGAGCCATTGGTCAAAGTTCTTCGTTTGGTTGATGGGGATGTGAAGCCATCAATGTGTTTCCTATATGGAGAACTACTGAAGGCAAAAAGAGAGATCAAGGAAGCCTATGGCAATGTTGAGACCCGCTACAAGAAAGTTATTGCTATTATTGACAAGAAGATGAAAGAAAGACTTGATTCTCCATTGCATTTGACTGCCTATCTGCTGAATCCATACTACAGCTATGCTAACCCATCAATCTTTGATGAGCCAACAATAACAGAGATTTATTAGTTGTGTAGAGACTTTTTATAATGATGATGAGGACAAGCAAGATCAGACTGCCAACCATGAACTAAAGAAGTTCCAGGATAGAGAAGGACCATTTAACAAGAAGCTTGCAAAGGCTTGTGAAAAATATGATTACAACCCAGGTAGAGGTAACTCATATTACATGGCTGTTAGCTATTTGCATCTATTATTCTATTGTAAGTTTGTAACTGACATTACATGGCTCATTTATTTCAGCATCTTGGTGGCGGTTGTATGGAACTGAAACACCAGCTTTATAGAAGATGGCAACAAGGATCCTATCTCTAACATCAAGCTCTTCAGGCTGTGAAAGAAATTGGAGTACATTTGAAATGGTTACTCTCTATCTAATGTCCAGATTTCAGCAGTAAACTTACAGGAATGGAAATATTTATATGCTCTATTGTTTAATTTGTAGGTACACACTAAGAAGAGAAATAGGCTTACTATAACCCGACTCAACAAATTGGTCTTTATTCAATTCAACTCCAAGTTGATTAATAAGAAAGAAAGGATAGTGTCAAAGAAAACCACTGATGTTCTCTTGTCTAGTGACACAACTGAAGCTCAGGGTTTTCTGTATGAGGATGGAGATGAATGTGCAACAGTTGTCTATAGAGATGAGGAAGATGAGATGGAAGGTACAGGGATACCTTGGTCTGTTATTGGAGAAGCAGTGGGAGCAGACCAACAACTTCAGCTGCGTAGAAGTGCAAGAGTGAGACAGCTTTATGAAGGAGAAGAATTTGACTCCGAAGAAGAGTTTGATGAGAATGAGGGTGAATATATGAAACCCTATTGAAGAAGATATGGCAGTGGGGCTTTATCATGTCATGTTTATCTTTTAATTGTATCTTTTAACTTATGAACTTAGAACTCCTGCAGTCTATGCCTATGTGCCTGTGTTCTGTACTTCTGTGTTTTGAGAACTGAATTATGTGTTGTATTGTCCTACTGGTCTGCTATGCATTTAATTTTCTTTGCTGCTACTGTTATCCCTGCATGTTTGTGTTCTGAAATGGCTTTCCTTTGCTGCTGAGTGCTAATAATGTCTGATGGATAGGAGAAGACTAAGATCATTCAAATAAGTATCTAACCTGTATCTTTTAACTTGTATTGTTCATATGGTCTGCTGTCCATTTGTATTTAACATTTTAACTACTGATATGGTCCATTGTATTGCTGTAGGAACATCACATTTGTATTGTATGAACTATCAACTATGTATCAATGTATGAACTAAGCATGAATGACACTTTTATATCAACTAAGGTATGTCTATTGGACCTTATCTCCTTTTATACAATTCACTCTGCTACTATATTTAATTATTTATATAATTTATTCAGCTATATATATGCTGAAATACAAAAAGGGAAAAACGCCTAGACGCTAGGCGAGGGGTCACCGTCTTCAAAACGCCTAGCGCCTAAAAAAACATTAGTAAATCCCAGTAATGTCTTTCTTCTTCCATTCTTCCAGATCAAACATGTTCATTCCATAAGCCCAACCACATGCATTAGGATCAAAATTCTGAGAAATATTTGGGTTTGAGAAATTGAGGTACTTGTCAAATCGATGAAAACTCGCTCCACATGTTTCCACCGCTCCATTTACATTTCCATTAAGGTCAACCTCACAGAGTCCAGTTAGATCCCTCTGGACAACTATGTCATCATCCAGGAAAAGAATTTATTCAGCTTGGGATAAACTTGGGGGAGGTAAAATCTTAGATGGTTGAGCATGGACAAATATTTTGGGTTTCAATACTTCATATTATTTTCTGGTGTCCTATGTGACAAAATGGTACCACAGAAGCTAAAAGGCAAGTTTTATAGGACGACGATTAGACCTGCTATGTTGTATGGTGCAGAATGTTGGCCTACGAAAAGACGACATGTTCAACAGATAAGTGTCGCGGAAATGCGTATGTTGCCTTGGATTTGCGGTCATACAAGGGATCGAGTTCGGAACGATGATATACGTGATAGATTAGGGATAGCACCTATTGAAGAAAAGCTTGTCCAACACCGGTTGAGATGGTTTGGACATATCCAACGGAGATCTCCAGAGGCACCGGTGCGTAGTGGAATCCTAAGGCAGGATAGTAACGTGACGAGAGGTAGAGGAAGACCGAAGTTGACTTGGGTAGAGGCAATAAAAGGAGACTTGAAAGGATGGAATATACCCAAAGACTTAGCCTTAGATAGGAGTGCTTGGAAGACAGCTATTCACGTGCCTGAACATTGCTTCTGCTGGGTTTCAACTCTAGCCTACCCCAACTTGTTTGGGACTTAAAGACTTTGTTGTTGTTGTTGTTCGATACTTCAGATTAGAAGAGCCAGCAGAGAGTGTTTTCGGACCGGACTTGAAATAGTATTCTCTCATGGCTGCAGACTCAAGTTGCCTCAGAACAGGGCAGTAAGAAGAGTTTAACCATTTGAAGTCATCAACATTTTCCACATGGATTGTTGCATCCCCAGGTGGATTCAGCAAAAACCACATGTTCATGGCCCCAAAGTTCAGTTTGTCAGTAACAAGATGAAATACATGTTTTTCAGGCTCCTGCAAATTTATAGCAAGAAAATCAAGAGTGCTATATAATTGGTCATTCAATGGTACACACAATGAAGAGATTACACTTCCAGCTTGAAGATGGTATTACACTAACCTTCGCATTCATGATGGTTGAGTTGACCACAACTGATGCTGCCAAAACATTGTCCGAGAAAAGAGCATAATGGTAAAGATCAGGATTTTCCGAGTTCTCACTATTGGGGAACTTTCTTTTCTCTGGAGGCAGAAGGTAATAATCAATTGTTAAGCGCATGGAAAGACAATGGATGCCATTTGGGATTGTCTTAGCTGCCAGCTGGCTAAGGAAGGTGCTCTGCTTCTTCAAGCTCCGGACCTGCTCATCTGCTGACTGAAGCATTGCTCTCAAACGCTCGGTAATTTCCTAGCAATCGTACAATAGATCCCTTGATTTTGATAAAACTTGGCCCATTGCTTTGATTCTATCCAAAGCACTGCAAATTAGGAAAGAGATGAATCAACAGAGAGAGAGAAAACAGTATCACTGAAAATTAGGCCCAAAAATAGTTCGAGTAGGCACCACCTCTTGGGAAGTTCGGCATCAGCAGTAGCTTCCCCAAGGGAGCGCTGGCTTTTCTTGAGCCTTGCAAGCAGCTCCTGATAGAGATCAAGCTTGTCCCTCGATTTGGCAAGAACAGAATATATTCTGGCCATGATCATTTGATCTCGCATCAGACGAACCCTTGAATCTGCCTTCTCATTTTCATTTTCACGTCTCCAGATGCTGTATTTTCCCAGCACAGCAGAATCAACAGCTTTTGAGCGTTCGATACCTGCGTTCTCAAGTTTAACTAACGCTTCATCATCCTGCTGCATTACTTCCATTTTCTTCCTTACACCAATTCTCCCTCTTAATTTCTACAATTAGGAAATATCAAAATGGTCAAGATAAGGTGAAACAAGATTACATTTTAGAACAGCTGTAAGCCATGGAAAAATGACATAAGCAGAATGTTAAGCACTTTGGGAATGAAACAAGCGCAGTTTAAATCATCCCTACATATATATGCTGCAGTTTACAAGGATAAGCACTCAAGACCGGGGGGGGGGGGGGGGGGGGGACGGGGGCCATCTACATTAACAATTAAAGTTCCAAGTCAAATGAGTGTGATGTAGTCACGTATAAGAAATATATGGTATTAATACTCAGTTACCCACCCTTCCGACTCGAGCAGATATTCTGCAATTCAAAGTTGGGTCGCCTACTCCAGTCAGATATCTAACATCACAGAAGGCTGGCACTATAATCACACATTTTTTCACACAGAAGAAAGAAACAAGGCAGGAGAATATTTTACTAACCTGTTTGCGATGGTCCACTCGAGCTGCACAAAGCAGAAACAATGGCATTAGCACGACCCCTCAAAATATATTCTACAATCATGAAAAAAAATGTCTAAAAGCATGTAGTTTCTTCTAATTGTACGAGGAAGACAAAATATCTATCAAACAACAAAATGGTTCCAGCAGAAATAATGGTTCCTACGAAGATAAGAGCAAACTGTAACATAGGCCTACAAGAGAACAGGATCACATTGCTATTACAGCAAATTTGAAAGAGAGCAAAAACTTTAGTTAGGACATGAATTGAGTAGTTTGGTGAAGGGATGCTATCTTCTAAATGGGTAAGGATATCATTCCAATATGAAATACAATTCAAATTTTCCTATGAAATGCTAGATGTGATTCTAAGCCATCCAAAGACAGCATTTACCCCCACGCCCTCTTCTGTAAACACGCGTGCTTTACAGAAAAGACGGGTGGACTTGGTTGCTGAGCCACACTCCAGGCAACATAAGCAAACAAAAAACCTAAAACTAGAAGAAATGTGATGCAATTGCTTTGAAGGAATAGAATGTATAATCTATGCAACAGATTTCGCTCTAAGTTCTAACTTGTTATTACCAGAATTCACAACCCTGATACCCAATAATCTAGGTAGCATTATCGTAAACCGAAGTCTACTACACCTTATACTAGGCTGCATGGAAGCCTTTATTTGCCCTAACTGTAGGCATGGGGTATGGTGCACCAGTGTTGATCAGTTAACAATTCAGATGCTTGACATTTTGTACTCAAAGATAGAAACAAAGAATGAAACTCTTAGAACCATTAACCATAGAGGTTTTGCCAGCATGGAAACTAGAGGAAGAGGATAGCCACACAGTATCAGACAGGGAAAAATATGTATCCTTAGATATACATGACTATGGTCTGAAGTGCAGAAGGCCATCTGGCCCACCCACATTGCATCACAGAAAACTGAAAAGCTATCGACAATAGGGCTCGCAAGTTGCAACAGGAAAGTTATCCTAACAACAGCGAAAAATTCCCAGAAACATTAGCATTTTAGCAATGAAATCCATATTTCCTGATAGTGTTTGAACCATTTATAAATTTATAAATACCATTATTCCTGAATTCTACTGCTCTAAAAAATACAGTTGAGGATTCATTGCACCTATGTATCGAAACTAACCTGTCTAAAAAAAATGTAAAAGCAGCTCAACACTGACCACAAAACATCATATAACTGGGACCATTTCAGTAACTGCTAATCTCTCAAGTTGATGATGATTCATTGATTCCCGACATACGAACCCACGGATACATACCCGTCGCATCTACAACCCACTCCCAACATCCAAATACAGTGAGGATTTGTTGCACCTAGGTATCAACACCAACCTTTCTAAAAAGAATGTATCAACAGCTCAACACTAACCACAAAACATCATTTAACTGGAACCATTTCAGTAACTGCTAATCTGTCAAGTTGATGATTCATTGCTTCCCAACATGCGAACCCACAGATTACACATGCCGTCGCATCTATAACCCACTCCCAACATCCGTCCAACCTCATAATCAAATCAAGTAATCAACACAAACTCCCCCCCAAAATCCCAATCTGCTCCGGTACAGCCCAACACCGCACGATCGGCGCCGTTCCCTGGCTGCGAACAGGGAAAAATCACACAGATCTAGCGCCGCCGCCGTGGCATTCTTGAGACTCGCGCGGACCGACAGAATCCCCGGACGCGCGGCGGGGAGGGGACGAGGAAGAGAGAGAGAGAAGGGGAGATGGGGCCGGGTCGTGAGCGGCATTACCTTGGAGGCAGGGGGAGGCGGCGAGGATGAGGAGGAAGGCGAGGGCGAGGAGGTGGAGGGCCGAGCGGCCAGCCCTAATCGCCATGGCCGGCCGGCTCGGGGCGGATCGGAACAGGTTGGAGGAAGGGAAGGGAGGGAGGGCTCGTGCCGGCTTTCTGGGGGAGCGAGGGAAGGGGGCCGAGTGGCGAGTGGTGGCGGCCAGTACGCACTGGCAATGCTCCGCACTTCTGTCACTGACAAGGTCCATTCACACCTGTTATTGTCGGTGCCGTTAGCCGTAGCCGTAGTACGTCTGCAAAGTTTGACAGGTTCCCTATAAACAATTTCGAATTCAGAGAGTTTTGGACTAAACTAATGCAATATTATGCTCACTATTTTTCTCTTTCCTCTCACATCTGAATTTTAGACCTATTTTTTACTACTTTAGCAGTATTTTTCAGCAAATAAACATTATTTTTCTCTCACAACAAATCAACATAAGCATCAGCATAAGCCAAATTTAACAAAACGCCTCAACTAAAAGTTTTTCTTGAATTATTTTTCCTTTCACGGAATGAGATTCGAATTTAAAGAACTTTCGTTATAAAAATGTGATGGCTTGTTCGTGTTACCGATGTGTAGATATATATTAATCATTTAAATGAAAAAAATATTAACAAAAGCGTAGTCTCAAGTTTTTTTCCTTAGCAATTGAAAAGTAAAAAGAGACAGAGGACGGATGAGCACGAGATAGAAATATGAGTACCTCAGCACTATTCTCCTTTTTATACTAAACTATAAAGACCCTCTCCCAAACCATATTTAAGAAAGTGCGCTTATGCTAAGGTACTACTTTGCTGAAATTATTATTTTTATATTGAGAATAAACTTTGATAAACCACAAGAAGTGTTTATATGTTCGGAGAGTTGGAAATGGCTACTAAAATCATAGGAGTTCCCAAAAATACCCAAAAAAATGACACTTTTAGTCAATGATATTATCTCACAAGAAAAAGGAAATACCTGAATAACTAATATAACGGCTTCACGTAATGCATAGTTAGACCCTTTTATACAAAAATCACAAATTTAAAGTGAATTCAACAAAGTACTTCCTTCGTCCCTAAATATCTGTCGTTTTCGCTTCCCGAGAAACAACTTTGACTAAATATATATTAAAAAATATTAATATTTATGGTTTATAATTGATATCATTAGATAGATATTTGAATCTAGTTTTTTAATAAATTTACTTGAAGATATAAATATTGCATGTATTTTTTATAAATTGAGTCAAACTTTCGGCATGAAACCAACGGCGATAGTTAATTAGGAACAGAGGGAGTAATTTTTTTAAATTCTTTACACCACAACTATAATTTAGATTTGAGATAAATTAGACGGATCCTTCACCTTGTATGGTACCAATTTCCTTTCCCTAATCGATCCAAAAGGTTTTTTTTTGTCCATGTCTGGTGAATAGCTAGTTATCAAATAATAAAATAAATAATACTAGCAAATATATATGTGCGTTACGACGAGAAAAACTATCAAACATTTAAAAGAAATGGGTACAGAGAATGTTCTTTATCAATTTATATTTCCCATTTTCTATGAATTTAAGAGCTACAAATTATTAGTTGATATTCTATATGCATAATTTTAAAGATGATTATGGCATCCATAACCTATGTTAATATTGACAATAATACGATAATGTCCTATTAAGTATGTATCAATTTTAAATACAACCTTGAGATTTTTTCCTATGGTAAAGTACGAACAAATGCTCGTAAATACATTATAACTTTAATTGTCATGCTATCCATGCGTTGCTACAGCTAAAATTAAGTTCTACGACTTTCTTTGAAAAACACATAAAAATATGTAATTCTAATCTCTTATCCAAGTCAGCTAGTATCAGTTGGGTCGGAATTCGGCCCATACAAACTGTCCGTTTTGGTTTGAAAAAGTCCACATTACCTCTCTCAACTTTCGCGAAAGTCCGTTTTTTCTTCCTGAACTCCAAAACCGGATAAAACACCTTCATCGACTTTTAAAACTGTTCGTCTTACCTCCCTGGCTCGGTTATAAGCGGTTTTAAAGGCAGTTTTGTCTTTTTTTATTTTGGCTGAATCTTTGAAAAAATCATAGTAAATCACAGAAAAACGAAAATCTAATTTTTTGGACTCCACATGAGTAGATCTACACCGTGAATATATAATATGGTATGCTTTAACACAAATTTTTTACTGTAACTTTAGATCTATGCTTTTCTGTAATTAAATGAAATAATTCATACTGCAGTTTCTATAGTCCAATTGTGGTGAAATTTTTATGGTGGGCTAATTATTGTATGTTTAAACTGTAGTAAAAATTTTATACTCATTGGATCATGTATACTTTAGTTATAGATTTTATTTAGGTTTATGCTTGTTAAATATAAATAAATCTATACCTAAGCTATACATGATCCAATGAGTATGAATTTTTTACTACAGTTTAATCATACAATAATTAGCTCATCATAAAAATTTCATTACAATTAAACCATAGAAACTGCAGCTATAAATTATTCCAATTAATTACAGAAAATCATAGATCTAAAGCCACACCAAAAACTTTGTACTAAAGCATACCATATTATATGTTTACTGTGTAGATCTACTCATGTGGAGTTCAATAAAATTAGATTTTCTATTTTATGATTTTTTTATGATTTAATATGATTTGTCAAAGATTCAGCCGAAATAAATAAAAAGAAAAAGACAAAACTGCCTTCAAAACTGCTCGTAACCGGGTCAGGGAGATAAGATGAACGATTTTAAAAGTTGAGGGAGATGTTTTGTCCATTTTAGAGTTTCGAAAGGAAAAACGTACTTCCGTGAAAGTTGAGTGAGGTAATGTGGATTTTTTTTTCGGCAGTGAGATTGTCCGGCCCAAGGCGGCGCCCACACCGGCACCCTGTCCAGCGCCGTGGCGGGCGGCGTTGCGGCGGAGCCCCGATGAGTCAGAACTCAGAAGACGCCATGTCCGGAGCGGAGGGCTTCTTCACCTCTGCAAACCAAAGGCACAAGGGAACCTGAATACTTCTGTTATTTCCTCTCTTCGACAATCCTACTTTTGGCGCTAATGCTGCTGGCAAGAATTCCACAAGACATTTTTTAAAATAAAAAACAGAGCTGTGTACACCGAGTTTAGACTACAACCTCTAGAAGAATGTTAAGTTTAGTAGACTACGTTTACTATCAATGTTAGTTGGCTAAAGGATAAAAAATGTTACTGTAATCATGAAACAAAAGCAATCGTGTTTCTTCAGTTTTCTTTTAGTACATGATACAGAAAAATAAATGGTCAATAGCATCATGTATGTGTGCATGAACTCGGGAAAAAAGTGGTCAAGTTAGCATCATGGTGTACTTATTCTAATTGATTGTGAGTGCACTTTAATCTTCATCATGAAGGGGAATAATAAAAAAAGTAAAAGTATGCCGACCAATTGAGTTGGCATATGCAGATAGATAACTAGATAAATGATCGTGTAGCGAATACTAGTTTGTGCTGTGATGTCTTTGCCAGTAAGCTTTCTGCAGATCTTTGTGAAACTACTCAGAAGTCTACACTGATTCATCCTGCATGCCTCAGCCTCTCAGGTCTCTGTCAACAAGTCTCCACTGATTCGGGAACTCGGTAATCTGTGGTCAGTCAGAGTCTCTGTGATACAAAGCACTGTCCGCTGTCCGGCTGATAACTTTTGTTATCACTACTGAATTTTGACTTCATTGGTGAAAAAGTAGCATGGGGTTAGCCGGCTAGCCAACCAAACAAAACTAGGTTAAATCAGGAACTTTGATCCACAACATTCTGATTACCGACGACCCTGAGTACGCCAAGAAGTATCGTCCTGTCTATATAGGATTATAGGGTTACTGTTTTGTACTCTACACTCTTAATTGCAACAACTAAAATAAAGATATGTTTCAGGCTGACAAGGCTGCTTTTGACGAGGCTGAGAAAAAAAAGAGGCTTGCGGCCTGTTCGCTGGTTAGTTTCTGGCTGATAAGCTCAGCTGGTGTTGATTTATTGTGAGAGAAAAATATTGTTGGCTGGCTGATAAGCCCTGACTGAAACCAATAAACGAACAGGCTGTTGAGGAGGTATACAGAATTACACACTATCCTTTGTGCAATGCCATCCCTGTTCTTTTTAGAGAAGTGTTAGTGTACTCATGCGTAGCGTAGCATAAGCCCTCTCTTTCGAAACAAAATCATACTACTATTCAGTTCAGTATTTGCAATGTTCATGTTCCTCTTTTGCCAGGAATCTGCAAGCACTAATGACGACGACGACATTGATGCAGATGTAAGCTTTGGGTTGCTTGTGCCTGCCTGGAGGACGAGGATGATGCGGACGATGACAACTTGACAAGGCTGGTAATACTGCTACTGATGAGGCCAAGGACTCTGCTGAGTGCTGACTAGAGACCTAGTGCTGACGCAGAAGGCAAGGTCGCTGCTGATGAGTAACAAAAAGCCCATTTTTATCTAGAAATAAAAAGGGCCCATTTAAAGCTGAAAGGCCGAAGTCAATACTGCGAGTCGTTATTCAGAAGTCAGAACTCAGAAGCAACCAATTTGTTTCTCCGTCACCTTCACTCTCTCCTCGACACCTCCGGTCCACCAAGCCTGCCGGCCATGGCTTCGGCTGCGGCGGCGCAGAGTCTGCTCGTGGCGAGCACGAAGATCATCGGGGTTGGGCGCAACTACATCGCCCACGCCAAGGAGCTCAACAACCCGGTCCCCAAGGTGCGCTCCGCGCGCCTCCCATCCTCGATCCCAAAACGCTGCCGGCTGCCGCGCTTCCAACTTCCCTCCCCCCTCCTTCCCGCGCTGCCTCTGGAGTCTGGATTGATCTCACGTGTGTTTGGGTGTTAGTCTGGATTGATCTCTGATCTCGCGTGTGTTTGGGTGTGAGTCTGGATTGATCTCGCGTGTGTTTGGGACTTTGGGTGTGTTGCAGGAGCCCGTCCTGTTCCTGAAGCCGACCTCGTCGTTCCTCCACGCTGGCGTGGACACCGCCTCTGTCGAGATCCCGGAGCCGCTCGAGTCGCTACACCACGAGGTTGAGCTCGCCGTCGTCATCTCCCGGCGCGGGCGCGACATTCCTGAGGCGTCCGCCATGGACTACGTCGGAGGTAATTTGAGAATTGCGTCACAACGATGGAGCCTTCCTGAGATATGTTCATGCTCTGTGTTCTCATTGAAATGTTACGACCTGAGATAATTAACGACGAACCCTTCGTGAGATAGTAAGGCTTTGTATTCTCGTTTATAGAGAAAAGTTCGTGTGTTTGCAAAGTGCCAAAGTGTACTAAAAAAAACCTATGGTTTCATTTTTCAGAAAGGTCCATTAGGATTCTAGGATATGTTCATGCTCTGGAAACTATTTAGGATCATTGAGAGTTATTTTGGCCTTACTGCTTTATTGTCACGAGGAGTGACGGTGTGTGATGGAAGCTAGAAACAGATGGATTTTAGCAATTCTAGCTTCTTGACAAGCTTGATGGAAAGTGCAAGCGAGCAATTTAAAAGCTAGAATTTCCAAGGCAAGCTCGTTCTCATTTGATGATGGTTATTGCATAGGCAGGAATACAAAAGTATGTTTCATGGAATATAGAAATACAAAACTCGTGAGTTCAACTATGTTTTCTTGTACAATTGTGGATTTGTTGTTTTTTTGGCCTGATTGATGACTATTTGTATTCTGTTCTCTTCATCATTAGTGAACTTGAGTTAAAAGCTTACAATATCTAGTCTCCTTTGTGCTTACCTCATTCTTTTTATGCTTTCTGAATTGAGCAGTTTAAAGCATTCGTTGGCGACAAACTAAATATGTGATAGCTGCTTGCGTCATTGAATTTTCCAGGTTATGCACTTGCTTTGGACATGACAGCAAGGGACCTTCAATCTGTTGCTAAGGTGAGTTCTACCTTCTGTAGTTTTTCTGAGCCTCAGTACTACTTGTTCAATTACTGATGTAGTAGTGTCATCTGTCATCCCTAGTGGTTGTTGAATCTTAGGTATGATCATAAAAACATTCAATTTACATAAGTAAATTCAGTAACTAACTTTGCAATTTAGTCTCATTAGTGGATCTTCTCCATGATCATATCTATTGATGAACAGCAAAGATTCAGATGCTTTTAGTCGAGCTAGTTACTGTCTTCATCCATCCAATCTATTTTGTTTCACATAATGTTTTTTTAAATATATTTTGTTGTACAAATCTGGTAGCATCAATTGGCTGCCAAGACCTTAAGTAGACTCAACCTCTTGATGCTTTTCATGGACTTTGCAGTCTGCAGGCCTTCCATGGACTTTGGCTAAAGGACAAGACACCTTCACTCCAATTAGTGCAGTAGTAAGCAATGATGTTTCTTCATGCGCTTGGAGTTGTTAGGTGGCTCAGGACAGTATATTTTATTTATTTGTGTTTGCTTGTTATAATTACACCTCAATGAATCAATGCCATTGTTAGAATATCTAGTTTCTATGTGAATGCTTCTACTCTACATATGAATGCGCCACCTCCTCCAGGCTGGCTTGGCCCTTTGGGCTCCTCTAGTCTAAACTGGCCCCTTCGGGTCTGGCCCTTTGGGCACCTCTGTATCCTAGGCTATATATGTAACCCTCTTGTAACTCAGCCCTCTAATGAATAATATCTCAGCCTGTTAGGCTTCTATCATGGTATCACGAGACTTTTGAGTCCTGTGCCGCTTCCGCCCCTCTTCCCCAGCCGCGCGCGCGCCCCCAGGCCGCTGCGCCCGCTGTTCCTGCGCCCATGGCCACCGGTCTCTCGGCCACAGCTGCTGCGGCCAAGCTTCGTGATGAAGCTACCTCCGCCGCCGAGCTGCTGGAGGCCCAGGCCATCTCCATCCGCTCCTCCAACGCCGAGCGCAGCCAGCAGCTCCAACAGGAGGCCGACCTCCTGAAGTCTGCCGCCGCCGCCCAGGAGCGCGTTCGCACTGCCGCCGCTGCTCTTGACCAAGAGCGCGCGCAGGCGGACGCCCTGGAGCAGCAGGCTGCCGTCCTCCGCCATCGTTTTCGCGCGGAGCTGCTCAAGGACGACGATGTTCGCACCGATGACGCCCACTCTGAAGCCGCAGCCATTGCTCATCTCCACAGCCAGGCGGCTGCTGTCCAGAACATCAAGCACCTGATCCCCATCGTCCTCGAACTCCAGTCGTCATCGAACTACTCCAAGTGGCGCGGCTACTTCCTCCTCACCCTCGGGCGGTTCTCCCTGAGGGACCATGTCCTCAGCGATGACGCCCGCCCCGACGATCCGGCATGGTCTCGCATGGACTGCGTGGTCGTCTCCTGGATTTTCAACACCATCTCCCCCGACCTTCTGGACATCGTCCACGAGCACGCTGGCACCACTGCCCGGGCGGCTTGGCTCGGGGTCGAGAATCAGTTCCTGGGAAATCGCGAATCCCGGGCACTCCTTCTTGATGCTGAATTTCGCAACCTCTCTCAAGGCGCCCTCTCCATCGACGACTACTGCCGCCAGATGAAGACCAAGGCTGATGCCCTTGCTGATCTTGGCGAGCCCATCAGTGACCGTACGCTCGTCCTGAACGTCCTGCGCGGCCTCAACGAACGGTTTCAGTTCATGGCACAGCTGATCACTCGCCAGAAGCCGTTTCCTTCCTTCAGCGACGTTCGCGCAGACCTGCGCCTTGCTGAGCTCAACATGGAGCAGCCTATGGCTCCTCCCTCGGCGCCTCTCGCTACACCAACCAGCAAGCCCCCTGCGCCTCCACTTCCTGCGCCACCGCGCCCCCCTCAGGGATCTCCCTCTACTGGGGGCGCCCCTTCTGGCAGCGGACGTGGGCGTCGTCGCCGCGGTGGGCGTGGCCAAGGCGGCTCTGGAGGTGGCCAAGGCAGCTCTGGAGGCTCGCCATGGCCCTCCGTGTTCAATCCATGGACTGGGTCCATTCATATGTGGCCCGGCTCCAACCCAGGCGGTCCTCGTGCTCCACCGCCTCGCGCCGGCTTCCCTCCACACCAACAGCAAGCTCTGATGGCTGCTATGGCTCCGGCTCCTCCACCATACTCCACATCGGGCCCTGGTCTGTACTCCCAGGCACCGGTTCAGGCACCCCCTCCTGCATGGGCACCTTGGGATCCACACTCCCTCGCCAACGCTTTCAGCACTGTGACCCTTACGCCACCAGGCAGCAGCGATTGAAGTTAGTTAGCGTAGAAATATTAGTCTGTGCAGATTGCAGAAGGGTTGTTAGATAAGCGACACCTCATCTTTGTCGCTTTCCGTGTTCTCCGCAGCCATCTAGTGACATGAAATGTGTAATCCCATTAGTATGACACACCATGTTTTGACTTCAGCTAATGATAATTTCTCCACCAATCAGGTTCCAAAATCGGCTGTCACTAATCCCGACGATCTCGAGCTCTGGCTAAAGGTATTTCTGCAAATATGTACTGAATTTCTTTAATGTTGCCTGAAGTGATAGAGCATATGGTGTACAATTGACTACCAACTGTATCCAGGTAGATGATGAACTAAGACAGAAAGGATCCACAAGTGACATGATATTCAAGATTCCTTTTCTGATCAGCTATATCAGTTCCATCATGACATTAATGGAGGGTGATGTGATACTAACAGGTAGTGACATTTTCTCTATGCTCAGCTTGTTTTTGTGCATCTGAGGTCTTTCTGTGGGTTATTCATTAGTTCCTCTACAGGTACTCCTGAAGGTGTGGGTCCTGTCCGAGTAGGTCAGAAGATCAAAGCTGGTATAACTGACCTAATTGATGTCGAGTTTAATGTTCAGAGGCGCAATCGGTCATTTTCCGCATGATGCAATAAGCAAGAAAGTAATGGTAAGCAACAAGTATTGCAAACATATGAACCGGAACTGATTTTTCTAATACAATACATAAGACAGTAAGGCAGCATGCTTTTATTTGTTGTGTGACTAAAAATAGTATCAGGCAATTGATTTCGTAAAAGCAACCCTGTTTGCCCGTAGCAAGGTCAATATGATCAGAAAGGGCATCATATTCATGTTCGAGGAAATTCTTGAAAATGTACTCCAAGTGGACAGCCAGGTGGTGCATATGTATAGGGTAAAGCACCAATATGCCAAAACTGTGCCAAACCTACGTTGTCCTACTCCACATTCTCACAGATACATAGCAATCAAAACCTGAAGTATATGAACTACTCCTTAGTTAGAAGCTGTGCTATATGAACTATTGTTACCCTGATTGAAAAAAAAAGATGCTATTGTCAACTAATGCTATGTTAGCTTAGAATCTAACACTCGATTTTTCTGCAGGGATGTTCATGGAATAACGAAGCGCAAGGGCAAGGCATTGGCGGCAACGATGATCATTCTGGCAGTGGTCACGAGCAGCATCGCCATTACCTCAAACATCATGAGCCCCATCAGTCACAAAGTCAGAGAAGGTCATGTAGGCTCAGATCAAATCAAATGCTGTTATTGCAGGCCAACCGCTTGAAGATTGCTGCTCATGTCACGTGTTCCTCTTGGATTGCTTCGGCCTCATGTTGTAGATGTTTGTGAGGAGATACGTAGGTAGATGGTTGTAAGCAAAATACCAGCTGGCCAATGTTGTATACTTGTACTGGTGATACACTGTGTAAAATAGAAATCAGTGAGCTTTTCTTTTTAAGGGTTTTATAAACCGTAGCAAATAATTTCAGGCCACTTATTAGCTGTCTCCCTTTATATGCCACCTGCCTTGTCACTTACTGTGAGAAGGCTCCTTGTCAATGAACAAATAATTTCCCTAATATTTATGACATACTCCCTCCCTTTTTTTAAGTGTCACATTTGGTTTGTCCTAAGTCAAACATGTGTATCTTTGACCATTGATTTTAAAAAATTTATATAGTTTCATGCAATAAGATTTGTATTTTTAGGTTTATTATGAGAAATACTATCATAATATATAATTCATATATTGTGAAACTATAAGGATTTTTAAAAATGGTTGGTCAAAGATTGCAATGTTTGACATAGGACAAACCAAATGTGGCACTTAAAAAAAACGGATCCCTCTGTTTCTGTAATAAAACATATTCTAGAAATTTTAGGACAACTTAGAAGAACCCTCAAATGACATATGTACCCATAGAATAAACCCAATTAAGAAGTTTATCCTCAAATTATAGTTTTCTTTTTAATAAACTTTGTCAAATATGAACATGGGCACCACATAAAATGCATCTTAGAAGTAATAACACACTATTTCAGAGCGGAGGGAGTACAATCTATATCTAAACCTAGTATTAAAATGAACAAATTTTTTTTTTGTATATGGCAAACAATCTATGTCTAATTGTCTATAGCATAGTTGTCTCCCTTGTATGCACCACACATTTCGTGGTCTGACCTGACGATCCCGTGTACGTTGCAACTCCGTATGGCTCGTTTTTTCACCTTTCTCAACCTCATAACAAGTAGATTTATTTTAGCTGAATAAATAATTAGTTAATCCTTTATTATGTCTAACATTTATTGTGGATCTTGGAATTTAAACAAAAGGTCAAATGAAACTCAGATTATTATTACAATAAGTAAACATTAAATCTCATTTTTCACATCATTTTAATTATATATAACACATTTTGTATTTTAAGTGATGATTTAACATGCTACAATCCACTACTTAGTGAATAGCAATCACATATTGAGATTGTTAAACCACAACAACAACAACAAAGCCTTTAAGTCCCAAACAAGTTGGGATAGGCTAGAGTTGAAACCCAACAGAAGCAATCAAGGTTCAGGCACGTGAATAGCTGTCTTCCAAGCACTCCTATCTATGGCTAAGTCTTTGGGTATATTCCATCCTTTCAAGTCTCCTTTTATTGCATCTACCCAAGTCAACTTCGGTCTTCCTCTGCCTCTCTTCACGTTACTATCCTGACTTAGGATTCCACTACGCACCAGTGCATCTGGAGGTCTCCGTTGCACATGTCCAAACCATCTCAACCGGTGTTGGACAAGCTTTTCTTCAATTGGCGCTACCCCTAATCTCTCACGTATATCATCGTTCCGAACTCGATCCCTTCTTGTATGACCGCAAATCCAACGCAACATACGCATTTCCGCGACACTTAGCTGTTGAATATGTCGTCTTTTCGTAGGCCAACATTCTGCACCATACAACATAGCAGGTCTAATCGCCGTCCTATAAAACTTGCTTTTTAGCTTCTGTGGTACCCTTTTGTCACATAGGACACCAGACGCTTGCCGCCACTTCATCCACCCTGCTTTGATTCTATGGCTAACATCTTCATCAATATTCCCGTCCCTCTGTAGCATTGATCCTAAATATCAAAATGTATCCTTCCTAGTCACTACTTAACATTCCAAACTAACATCTTCCTCCTCCCGAGTAGTAGTGCCGAAGTCACATCTCATATACTCAGTTTTAGTTCTACTAAGTCTAAAACCTTTGGACTCCAAAGTCTCCCGCCATAACTCCAGTTTCTGATTCACTCCTGTCCGGCTTTCATCAACTAGCACTACATCGTCCGCGAAAAGCATACACCAAGGGATGTCCCCTTATATGTCCCTTGTGACCTCATCCATCACTAAAGCAAACAAATAAGGGCTCAAAGCTGATCCTTGATATAGTCCTATCCTAATCGGGAAGTCATCCGTATCTCCATCACTTGTTCGAACTATAGTCACAACATTGCTGTACATGTCCTTAATGAGCCCGACGTACTTCGTTGGGACTTTATGTTTGTCCAAAGCCCACCACATAACATTCCTTGGTATTTTATCATAAGCCTTCTCCAAGTCAATAAAAACCATGTGTAGGTCCTTCTTCTTCTCCTTGTACCGCTCCATAACTTGTCTTATTAAGAAAATGACTTCCATGGTTGACCTTCCGGGCATGAAACCAAATTGGTTCATAGAGACCCGCGTTATTGCTCTCAAGCGGTGCTCGATAACTCTCTCTCATAGCTTCATAGTATGGCTCATCAACTTAATTCTCCGGTAATTTGTACAACTTTGAATATCCCCTTTATTCTTGTAGATCGGTACCAATATACTTCTCCACTCATCAAGCATCTTGTTCGATCGAAAAATATGGTTGAACAGCTTGGTTAACCATACTACAGCTATGTCCCCGAGGCATCTCCACACCTCGATTGGGATACCATCCGGTCCCATTGCCTTACCTCCTTTCATCCTTTTCAACGCCTCTCTGACCGGGGCGTTGATTGAGATTGTTAAACCCTTGCATCAAAAAATGGCAGATCACTGTATTTTTTGCAATGCTTAAGGAAGTTGAGTTGCGAGCGAAGGCATATGATCATGAACAAAGTATTCCATTCACACCAGTTGAACAAGAAGTCAGGTGCATGTCAAAAATTAACAGAATTGACAGGTTTCACGCACATGAAACACGTTCTTATTACAGACACAAGGACGGGAGTATCTGGAGTTACTTCAAATGCACAGCTATTTGATGATCATATTTTTATTGCCATGCTAGCTACAAAGGAGAAAGGAAAATGCAGAAAGACATTCTGATCTACAGATTTCATCAGCCCATCGATGATTTCCATGGTTCTGATCTGCAGACTTCTCATCAAGCCCTTAGCTCAACATAGGAACCTGAGATCCCTGAGGTGCCAATCAGGGAGATCTGCACGTAGAACAGTTAAATTATGAGTAAGGAGTCCTAAATATATATGTTATTTCACTAGCTTCAGTCCTGACACAACAAGCAGGCTCGATGTGTATCGAACTGAGAACATAATTCCATACATGCTATGAGGTTGAGCAGGACATAATTCATTTTCATCATCAGAAAATAATCCGATGAAAAAAAAACTAAAGGAGAAGGTACATTTTCATAGCAATAACGACATGGGACCAGAACATCCTTTCCCCATAAATGGTACACTATCATTATGTGCACGAGGTGTTTGAAAAAGCACAACCATGTGATTCTTATAAAGCCGCTTGCCTGCTAGTAATGCCGTGAGCAAAAGATCATGGAGGAAGACCAGACAATATTGGCCAGGAATCAGCCCGAATGCATGTTTGTTTTGCTGGTTTATGGTGAAAGTAGGAGAAATGGGAAAACATTTACCAATTTGAAAATAACAAAATTACCCTGAACCAATAAAGCAAAGTCTAACTCACATATCACCAATTCCAAAATGTCCGATACACTTTTTCTCAAAATCCTACCCGCAGAGAGGAGCTTGTCCGCGGTGGTAACACTGTCAACTCGCCACAGACAGAAGGGGAGCTATATTTGGTACTTCAGATTTCACACAAAGTGAAATTGGATGCAATTCCGGTCCTGTCGGTGTCTCGAGTTACCACCGACGAGTAAATTTGTATTATTGCGCGTCTGGCTCGAATGGTGTGCTTAGAGGACACGAGGTTATACTAGTTCGGGCAGAAAGTCCCTACGTCCAGTTCATCGCTGCTGCTCGTGTTACTAGCACTGAAAGTTTATAGTAGAGGGTACAAACGGACGAGAGAGGAAAAGGATCCCAAGTCTCTGGTGAAGGGAGTGAACGGGTGCTGAGAGCTTGATTGCTGCTCAGCCGAGTGCTCGTGTCATGCTTCTTGTGTCGATCTCAATTGATCGGTTTTAATCGGATCGGCCCCGAGTGAGGATGCCTTGCTTTCCCTTTTATAGGCCAAGGGAAAGCACATGTTACAGTGGAGGAAAAGAGAAGAACGAGAGAGAGAAGAAGTCCTTCAGGATCGCCGGGTCCTTCTTATCCTTCATGCGGGTCCCACCGACCCTGTAGATGTCAACAAGGACAGCTCCGCGTCGCGGCCCTGTCCGTTACTGGCACCATGCGCAGGCGTCGTCTGCCGGTCATGGCGTTCCATTCCGTCGCAGCGGACGTCGTCGTGGTGAGCTGACGCGCCTGTCAGCGTTCGTTCGGGGGTTAGGCAGAACAACACCGGTACGTCCGACGCTGTTCTTGATGTGAATCCTCAGGTATGGCCCGTCATGGCCACGGGTTACATCGGGGCGTGCCGGTCTCTTCCTTGGTGTCAGAGTTTTGACCCAGGCCCATACGTTTGGACCTGGAGTGGTTGGCGGTGGTATGGATCCCCGTCGGGCGAGACAGAGCCCGCGGCCTCGGGTTCGGGCGAGGCGGAGCCCGGTCCCAGAGGTCGGGTGAGGCGGAGCACAAACCCCAGGGTCAGGCGAGGCGGAGCCCATGGCCTCGGGGTCAGGCGAGGCGGAGCCCGTGGCCTCGGAGTCGAGCGAGCCTAGAGGTCGGGCGAGGCGGAGGTTGCGGCCTTGGGGTCGGGTGGAGCTGTAGTCGCGCTCTTGACTGCTCGGATGAATCAATGTTGATGGTTATTAGCTCCTCTTTGGGTACCCTAGTATTGGTCCCCGACAGGTACCCTGAGTTCTATGACATACATGACAAACTAATTTAACAATCCTTGCTAGATCTTGCTATGACACTCAGTGCATGAACACCTACAGCAAACTATTTGAGAAGCCTGAAGTACATATTACCCCCTTCAAGTTACCCCAATTTTTTCTTTGTACCAAGTGAAATACAATCAATATGGTTTAGGATCCCACTGGCAACTGAACAATTAACACCAGTTTATGGAAATCATGGGCTTCCACCTGGTATGGAAAATATCAAAATAATGGATGGATGGATGGTTGCAGAAAATACAGATTCAAGTTTTTAATAGATTTTCTTCAGATAGGCAAAGGACCAAGTATGGGAAATTCAATCAACAATACAAAAATCAGTCAAGCAATAAACATGATAACATTATATTAAAGATGCACTAACACTGCATATGGAACAAAAACTGAACATGATCTTAAAAGGAACTATGGCACAGTTAGAAGCAGAGAAACTTTTACAAACATCAAGAATCACAAAAGTATCAAGGAACATATTTCTAATTTTCTACCAGCATAAGACAACACTGAAGTAAAACTGTACCACAGGGACAACCGGACAAGTAAAATTCAGAAGAATACCTTTCCCCACTCAGAACCTATGCCACTGCATCTCATTTTGAGGTGTATCATTTTTGTCCCCAACTCAGTCTCCACCTTCTTTCTTAGATAATTTTCCTCAGGGCCAAAGGACTCCAGATATGTCATGTAGCGATTATATGCAGCTTTAACAGCATCTTCAATATAACCAGGCAAGGGACCCACATTCTGCAAAAGTTTTGTCTTGATCAGACTGATATAAGCACCCCCAAAAAAATACATGAGGAAACAGAGATAACAAGTACTGACTTCACCAGTCAGGCCACAAAGATCATCAAGAGCCATTCTTAGGGTAACCAAGGTTCCACTAAATTCTTCACACGCCTCAGCTGCACGAAATACATTTTTCAAAGCCTCTTGACCAGCATTATCATCGGTGGCTTTAGATACTGCTTTCTTTGCTTCTGCTACGAGAGAATCTGGAAGTTCATTCCAACTAGCAGCCAACAAATCCTTAAATGCAGATTCTATCTCTGGATCAGATATTGCAGGCAAGTGCTTTTCATTTGAACTGAAGAAGCGTCTCAGTTTCCATGAGATAGGATTGTTGCCACCTGAGTTTATAACATGGACAAGCTAATTAAGAATGAGGAGTTTTAAGTGAAGTGCAATATTAGAATCACATCAAAATGAAAAGAAATAAGGCATCATTGACTCTTCTAGCATTCTTTCCCAAATATATAAACACAAATCAAAGGAAAAAATTCCACAACTCCAAGGATTTCACATAAAATAATCGAATCTCGTTAAAGGAAGTTTAATCACTTTGAATCCCCTTTAACCATTTCTCTCACAGAATCCGGCACATATTAAATTAGAGTGAAAGATTAGTATTAACCAACCAAGTACTTTCTTTGCAAACTAACATGGAAAACAGGAAAAAGGCAACCTTTGTATCCCCTTTTCGTTAATGACTGTACCCCTAAGTTCATGGTTAAGAACACAATATATTGGAACAGAACGGTTTGGGTTAATAAAAAGCACCGCCTCCCTCACCGCCCAAATGTGGTGTGCAACAACACACGATGTCCCTTATTCGGTTATTCCCTTCCATCCTCTCTCAAAACCATGTCCCTTATTCCCAACCACCTTCTCTCAAAACCAACTCTCCTTGCAGCCATCAGCATAGGATGGGCCAACCCTAAACAGTAACAATCCCATGCCGCCCCTGACCCCATGCGTGAAAAACATAAATGATGATTTTTTGTTGCTGATTTCCTGAAGCCCGTGTACTCAAACAAAGGCTAGACAACCTTTTGTCTAGTTGCTACAGAAGCAAATGCCTCGCTGCCAAGCAACATCACTCGTGTTGTATAAATAAGAAAGTGAGTTCATTAAAAAGTTTGATTAGACATTAGCCTAGAAAGAAACACTCTAGGACCACACATTTCACGTCCAGGCAACTCTCTGTCTTCATGTTGATATACTCTGAGCTAGAGTATGTCAACTTCCAGTCAACCATAATCTCTCGCATAATAACACCCTTGCCTACGGAGTAATAGCTTCTAGCATTGCAAACAAATTTCCCCACTAGCATCAACCTAGAGTTATAATCTCCCTAGTAATTAGGGCAACCATATCTAGGACTAGGAGGATCCTAACCAGGAATCAACCCGGAAGGACCCGATAAGGAGATCAGTCTGATCCAGGCACCCACATGCGGTAAAATCAACAAGTAGTCAGAGAGACGTGGGGAGGAGTACCTGAGAGCGCGGCGATGGGGCGCGAGAGCGGCGCAGCCCCGGCCATGGGCCGGGAAGCAGCGGACAGAGCCGACGAGGCTGCCGGGGCGAGACGCAGGAGCCGGCGTGCGGCGGAGGAGCGGAGGGCGGCGGCGGCGGCGGCGGCCATCGCCGTGGTCAGGGAGATCGCCGACCGAGGCGGCGCGGGGAGGACGAGCGGCGGCTGCGGAGGCGGGGCAAGTTTCGGTGGTGTGGGCTGTGGGGGGCGAGGACGAGGGTCGCAATCGGCCGCGTAGGAGAAGAATGGGAGGGGAACGGAACGGCCGAGCCGAGACGGACGTGGGGGGAGGGCGAGCCGTGTCACGTTCGGTGCGACCCGGTGCGCGCCTGCCGGCGGGTGGGCGAGGCGTGCCGACGTGCCGTGCGGTCAGCGCGGTGTACCGCTCCAGCTCTTGCATTACTCGATCCACTATTTTTTCTTTCGGAAGCTAAGGTAGTGTTGGATCCGGTGATTAAAATTTAGAAGGTATATTAGCAGGACGTTGTATGAGATGTTCGGATACTAATAAAAAATAAATTACATAATACGTCAGTATTCCACGAGACGAATTTTTTTAAATCTAATTAATTCGTCATTAGCATATGTTTACTGTAGCACTACATTGTAAAATTATAAACTAATTAGACTTAAAAGATTCATCTCGTAAATTAGTCACAAACTATGCAATTAGTTTCGTAATTAGTCTATATTTAATATTTCATACATATATCAAACATTCGATGAGACAGCGACTAAAATTTAGGAGGGACAACCAAATACCACCTAAATATAAAAGGTCGCATATGCTTGCGACGACCATGACTTCAGCTGAACTAGTTTTGAAACTTTTTTTTTTTTTTGCGAATGTGCTTGCAGCTAATAAACTAGGAACCTTTCAATAAACTACTACACGAAGGGTATAGTCACGTTATTCTAGAAAGACGTCTTCTATGATTCTCTACTGGTATTTGTTACCTCTAATAAAGTCTCATCCCCCCTTCACGTTTTGTTAACTTGTTCGCCCCCTTATATTTACACTAATCATGTGCATGTCAAGCATGATGGATAGACTCATCCCATCTATGTAACAAATTCCAAATGTAAGTGAGAAGGCGATGGATAGGTTCGTTTCTGAAACCAAACACCTAGTTCCTCCATTGTTTGGTCATTACTCCGTTATCTGTAAGATTTCTTTTCTTTTCTTGGATGGCATGTCATCCATATTTGCCTTATTGTTGCTATAAATTTGCACAGCTTCTTTTTTATTTTATGCTAGGGGCTTACGGTAAACTCTTCAAGCACCTTGATATGATTGCCAAATTCTTCTCTGCTTTTGATTCTATACTTGTCGATAGTCTTTGCTTAGGTTGTACTTGTACCTTCACTTGAATGTCTCGTCTCCAATTTCATCTAGCTTTGTCCATAGACGAGATCTCCTTTACCCCTTCCTCGAGGCCACTATCCGGGCTTGGTGTCGTCCTAGGTCATGCACCACGAGTGTCGGTGCGAAAAGTGACCAACGAGTAAATATTTGTCGTTTTACCGTACGTTGTGATCGGATGTGGCCTAGCACTCAATGACACAGGGTTTATACTGGTTTAGGCAACATGCCCTACGTCCAGTTTGAGTCGGTCAGTGACTTTATTCCTGAGCCTAGATGCTCGAAGTTTGTTATGGGGTTACAAACGAGAGGGGTTAAGATGGGGGTATCAGAGGTCTGGTCGGATCCTAGACCGAAGGGCCGAGAGTGACGGGAGCTCCTACGTGTGCTAAGTGTTGGAACGTATACTCTATGTAGCTTTATGATGTCTAAAGCTAGCAGAGAGTGAGTCGAAATGATCCGTGTGTTGTCTGTTGTTTGTTGAATCGATCGAATTATCCTCCTTTAGGAGAGAGCGCATCCCCTTTTATAGATGAAGGGGACAACCTTACAAGTGAGAAAGAGGGAGTGTGTGCTACCTAGTCTTGTTGCCCACGCTATCAGATACGAGATGGTTTGTCAACGCTTACAATACTGTTGACGCCCTGATGCATGTGGTTGGTTCCATCGTGCTCTTCTAGTATGGCAAATGTCGGCGTCTACCATACTGTAGGACAAATGCCGGCGCCCACAACACTGTTCGTGTCTTGACATGTCTGGAAGGTTGTAAAGTACCCTTCTGACATGCCTTGACAGTACTATCCTGCAGGTGTGCAGGGTACGGTTCTCGATATTGCGGTTGACTTGTGTGCCTTATCTTATCTGCTCCGCCTGATTTCTCGGGTCCTCACCGAGCGGGCGTCCCCGTTCGGTCGTTCCCAGTCGGCTCCGACCGCGTCGGTCGGAGAAGAGCCGCAGGCAGAGGCTTGGTGTATTCCCGGTCGAAGACGTGGGTTGGAGTCAGAAGCGAGCGTCGCCCTTCCTTGGCCAGGTCTTCCGGTCGGAGACGCGGGTCGGAGTTGGAAACGAGTGTCACCCTTCCTCGGCCAGGCCTTCTAGTCAGAGACGCAGGTCGGAGTCAGAAGCGAACGTCATTCCTCCTTGGCTAGAACTTCCGGTCGAAGAGGCAGGTCAGAGTCGGAAGCGATCCGGTCGGAGACTAGATCACTCTTACGGCCTGTCGTTAGATATCTAGGCCGGCCTAGGAGTTGCGCGGCGTCCACAACGTCATCTGCTAGGCTGAGCTTTTACTAGAAAGCAGGTCTATTAGGGACCCCGGGTTTATAAACCCGACAGGAGCCCCTGAGTCCTCGGGTGATTCGGGTAGAATCGTCTGGGTTTTTTTGTTTTGACAGTGGGTGCGCGCGAGCGCACCCGCGTGTGTAGCCCCCGAGCGATTCAGGTAGAATCATCTGGGGGGGTTTGTTTTGACAGCGGGGGAATTTTTCGCTTTGACAATGGGTGTAGCCCCCGAGCCTGTGTCTGACTAGTGAGTCAGTTGGAGGCTGAGCATCTTGGTACTCTTTCCTGGGGCCGCAGACTGTCGTTCAGGGTGTTTGCCCGTGTTTGTCCCACCCATGACCTACGCGGTCGGTTGATTTCCTGAGTTGGTGTCGGGCGACCTAAGCCCCTGAGCCCTGTTTGGGCTTGGTAGGGGTGGGTCTAGTTCCGTGCGTTACCCCGTCCGTGGTTTCCACAACTGGAGGGGCTGAGCTAACGTTGCTTGCCTCGATGGCTCGAGTGATGCGCTCGGTGAGCCCGCTAACGGGTACGTTCGAGTGGAATCTAGGTCCATTGTTCGTGACAGGGTCAACATAGCCCTCATGTGGCATTCCACTGCTCCTTAACCCGTGTCCCGGCTCGGGTCGTTCTAGAGACCGACTCAGGTGGCCCACTGGCCTCCCCTCGATGGAGATTCTGTGGGCATGGCTCGAGGTTAGGATCGAACGAGAAAGTTGAGATAACCCTATCTGCTTCTAGGTAGATCGGGCGAGGGCCGTTGGGGCTCATCTGCGTTTTCTCCTCTAGCTCTGTTTGATGCGAGGTGGCCTCGAGCCCTTTGTGAGCTGGCCTTTGAACCCCAATCCTTCGTTGCTCATGTTGAATGAAGCAACTACCACCTCATGACGCAACACGAAGCGTTGTGATGCATTAATTTGCATATGCAATGCTTTGGATGTATGGGATAAATGAATGATGGTATGAATGCGTGTGTGAATGCGTTGTATGAGAATGGATGAATGAATGATCATGCATCAGAAAATAAAGTAAGACGGTTTGATAAAGTTACCTTGATGACTCGAGTGACGGGTTTTTGGGGAGTCTTTTATCGGATATGTCCGAATGGGATCCGTGTTCGTCGTTCATGATAGAGACGGCATGGCCCACATGGAGCATCCACTACTCCTTACCTATCTCTCGATAGTCGCCTGAGCTGTCCAATCGATTTAGGAAGCCCATTGGTCTCTCCTCGATGGGGATCCCATCATTGGGCCCTTCAAAGTCCAGCTTGGGGAGGCGGAGGGCTGTCTGCATGCGGTTGCACCTTGTTTCCCGCGCTCGGCGTGCGGTAGTGGTGGGCCATGCCTAGGCCATGTCTCGTCTAACCAGGCGCCATTTCATCGGGCAGGGCGTGTCCCATCAGTCAGGACGCGTCCCACCGTATCCCATCCGCATTGAATGGGGGAAGAGAGAGGGTTTTTTGCCCCAATCCTTCGCCTTTCTCCAACTGTTGTGTCTCCTCTTTAAATAGGAAAAGGGAGAGGGTTTTTGTCCCAATCCTTCACTTATTCTCCAACTGCTACTCCTCCTTCTTCCTTTTCGCCAAGCACGTTCGTGTGCCACGGTGGTTCCTAAGTAAGAGAGGGTAAAGCGAGGGAGAGAACTCATAGATCCGTTCATGAGTGCAAAGCATGATGTCGAGCTGGAGGCCATCCAACGTGGATAAGGCGATGCTGACCACCTTCACCGAGAAGGGGCTGCTCCCGCCGAAGGAGGTGGCGCACTGGAGGGCTCATGCGCCAGGGGAAGCCATTCCGTGGCCTCAGGCTGACAAGGTCGCATCCTTCCTCGCCTTCCATGAGCGCGGGCTAGGGTATCCCGCGCACTGGTTCCTACGCGGGCTCCTCAATGAGTGAGGCCTAGAGCTACAACACCTTAATCCAACTGAGTGTTGCACGTCACTGGCTTCGTCATCGTCTATGAGGCCTTCCTCAGGATGGAGCCGCACGTGGACCTCTTCCGGTGGATCTTCACCGAACGAGCCTTGTCAGAGGGGAAGCCACCCAGGAACGCGTCGGTGGGGGGTTTTGCCCTATGGAAGAAGTCAAGGCCATCGGGCTCCTACCCCGCCTGGTGTGGCCCTACCCTAGCGACCCACGACCTGGTGTGGCCCTACCCTAGCGATCCAAGGAAGGTTTGGTTCATCCTTCGGGAAGAGGAGGAGGTGCAGCTCTAGGATATACTTAGGGAGAGAGGACTCGTGATGGAGTCCGATCTCGCCCAAACCAGGGCTAGGCTCGAGGAGGCCTTAGAGCTGGTCAAGCTCGTCCATCAGGCGGTTATGGTCAACCTGCCCCATGTCATAGAGATAAGTTTTCTGTGTTTGTCCTTGACTCCTTGGTATTTTACTAGTTGTCTCAGCATGATTGCTTCTTGCTTTGCAGGGTTTAGAGGAGATGTCAAGCCGCAAGTCCCGTTTCCTCCGGGAGGAGCACGCTCAGATGGAGCAGGAGGCCATGGTGTTGTGGTGGGTCACCGAGCTCGAGCGTCAGCTAGAGTCTACCCGCCGTGAGTCTCAAGATCGGGCGGTCGAGGCGACGGAAGCGCGGGCGGTGGAACTGCTCGTGGTAGAGCGAGCGACTACCGCTGAGCGGGGACTTGATGCGGTGAAGGCCCGCCAGGCGAAGACTGAGGTGACACTCCAAAAGTCCCTAGCAAAGACCAAGGTAGTGCTCCAGAGGTCCCTGGAGGCTCTAGAGTCAGAGCGGAAGGCCCGGTCGGAGGTCGACCAGGAAGTGCTCGCGCTTCAGGGGCAGATGCTTGGGACGGAGGAGTCGAACGCTTGGCTACGTGAGTAGATGACTCGACATGAGGAAGGATTGTCCATCCTTGAGAACACTAAAAAGATCAAGATGCCCAAGAGGGGGGTGAATTGGGCTAATTCTAAATTTCTTTGCAATAATTAAACTCTACGGTTAGCCCAATTAACCCCTTGTGCCTAGAAAGTGTTTCTATTGATCTAACACATAAAAGTTTAGCACCCTAAGTTCCAATCCTACTCTAGCATGGCAATTCTAGGAATGTAAATGATAAGAATTGAATTGCTCAAAGTAAATGCTCAAAGTAAAGAGAGAAGGAGGAACATGATAATGTTTTGCCGAGGTATCGGAGAGTCACCACTCCCCACTAGTCCTCGTTGGAGCACCCACGCAAGGGTGTAGCTCCCCCTTGATCCGCGCAAGGATCAAGTCATCTCTACGGGTTGATTCTTCGACACTCTGTCGTGGTGAATCACCCACAACCGCTTACAACTTGAGTTGGGTCATCCACAAGTTCTGCCAGATGATCACCAAGCTCTTCAATCACCACCAAGCCATCTAGGAGATGACGATCACCAAGAGTAACAAGCACGAACTCTCACTTGACCACGACAAGCCTAATGAGAAGGGTGGATGCACACTTGGCTACTCTTGATCTCACTAATGAGGGCTCTCTTTGGGATTCTCAAATCTCAATCACCTTACTAGGACCTTGCTCTTCTTGGCACTCTCAAAGGTGTTTCTCAGCTGATGCAATGAGCAAAAGTCCCCCCCCCACATGATAGAGGAAGTATTTATAACATGGGCTGAAAAACCAATCGTTATGTGCCTCTGCGGGGTGACCGGACGCTTCGGTCATGTTGACCGGATGCGCCGGTCAATTCACCCCGAACTCCAGTGTTTATAGTGTGACCGGACGCTGACCAGCGTCCGGTCATGATTTTCCATCTCTAGAACCTTACTGGAGTCGACCGAACGCTGGCCCTCAGCGTCCGGTCACTTCACCTCTCAGCATCCAGTCACTTCTAGACGGCTTCACTTTGATCAAATGAACTGACCGGACTCTGCGCCAGCGTCCGGTCATATCGAAGCCAGCGTCCGGTCAGCATTTGACCCTCCATTCACTTCCAACTTTCAATCATACGTGAATGAAGTTTGCTCTAATGGATCTAAGGGCTTTTTAGGAGCTACCTAGTGCTAGGTTTAGCTAGTGTGCACCACACCTAACCCACTAGACTCACCTAGGTCAAGCTACCCATCTATACCCCCCTTAATAGTATTGTCAAAGGAAAAACAAAGTCCTAAACTACTCTAAGTGTCTCTTTAACTCCAATCGACACTTAGAACTAGTCCATCATTAACCTTGTCGTTCATCCTTTGAAAACCGAAATGATTTACATCGTAGGGGCATGACCACCATGATAGCCCAATCAATCTCCATTACCGTGACCTAACTTAATTGCCTCTACAAAACACACGTTAGTCATAGTAATCATGTATTGTCATTAATTACCAAAATCCAACTAGGGGCATAGATGCTTTCAATCTCCTCCTTTTTGGTGATTGATGACAATACTACCTCGAGTATGTGAAAGAGTTGAGGTTTTTGACATGCTTGGTTCATATAAGCTTTTGACAATAAGAACAAAAGAGTTAGGCAAACTTACATGACCCAAGCCAACATGATGTACTCAAAAGATATGAAATAAGCATGAGTACAAGTAATAAAGCTCATTTGCATCGGAGTGAAACACGGAAGCAAAGCAAATGAGCATAGCACAAGTGATATGACATATAAATAATTCAAAGTAGAGAGCACACATGTCATATATCACGATTACGTAGATATCACTATCACATAGATATAGTTTGATGCATAAAAGTAAACACACGAATGTATAATAGTGTATCACACATAAAAACCAATTATAATATATAGTCTAAGTAAACTAAGCTCCCCCTAGATATGTCGCTCCCCCTAAGACTAACATACTCGATCCCTCTCTCCCTTTGGCGTCAAACACTAAAATTTAAGGGTCGGTCGGTGGGGCTACAGTGGATGAGTCGGGCGCTGAAGTACGAGGAGCAAGCTGGAACTGAGTGCCATCATCATCTGACCCTGAGCTCTGAGCTGTCTGACCCTCTATAGCTAGAAGCGATGCTCAGATGATGCCACTAAGGAAGGGAGCGTCTCTGTAGTCCCGGTAATAGGTGCAACTATAGAGGGACCTGAGACATGTAAATATGATGGAGTAGGATGCTCTGTCAACTCACTGAAAGTTGCTCCAAGACTCCTGGAGACTGAAGTATCTGGCACTAGTAGCGAGGAAGTTTGAGCCGGTGTGAAACCCGTCTAGAGAGGGGTGAACTGTGGGGCTAACACGGGCGAAGCAAACCACTGGGACACCTACTCTGTAGGTGAAGCAAACTGTGCTGGTGGCTGTCCCTGTCTCTGAAGCCCACTAGGTTGTAATGTTGGAGTTATAGAAGTAGTGGCAGGCTGACCAAGCTAGGGTGAAGGCTGTGGTGGTGGAACCCCAATAGCTGTCACTACATGCTGCATAAATCCAAGGAGCTGCTGCTCCATGAGGAGTTGCTGCTGATGCATGGCCTGCTGTTGCTGCTGTATGGCATGCTACTGCCGCTGAAACTCATCCTATCGAGCCTGGAACTGTGCAAAAGTAGCAGCGGTCTCCTGAGCCTGGCGAGCCTGATCCTGCCTCATCCGCTCAAGTATGGCAAGTAGAGTGGGGTTAGTCTGCGGTGCAGATAGAGCTGAACTAGAGCTACCGGCCTCATGATCATGTCGTCGAGGAGGCATCTGAGAAATATCACGGTAGTCCTCATCTGAGCTGTCACTGGGGTCGCTCTCGACCATCCCCTCCTACTGAGCATTCAACTGCTCCTCCTCAATAGCTGCTATGTCCCTGATAGTATCATCCCACTGGGCTGTAGTCTCTGACACCTCTGGACGACAATGTGGTTAGCTAGGTGCACTCGGTGTACTATGGCGGATCATCTGAGTCAGGTTATATGCAGGGAACTCTGTCGTAGCACCACTTTACTCAGCTAGCATCTCAGGCGGCCTCACTATAACTGCCCTATGAATAAGAAATGTGATCCAGTGGGCATAGGGCAACTGTCGGTGACTTCTGAACCCCTCAGCAATAGTATCCTCCATCTCTGATAGAAGGAGATCCCAAATATCAAACACTATCTGCTGCATCAGACAGTTCAGTAGCCACAACTGTATGCGAGTCAAGCCCTCGCGATACCCCATCCTCAGAAGCAGTGTCCTCCTCATAATGGCATCAAGCACTCTAGCAGTGAGAGTGAGATCACTAGGTGTCCTGCTAGACCCCTCGCTGAATAGCTCTGTGAAGCAGTGGCAAACTAGATTATTAGGGGGCACCATCCCACCATGAGGATGTCTGGGGGGCGCTGTCTATCCATAGCAAACCTCATGTAGCCGGACGGGCTGCTCCTGAAGCCTGAGTATCTCTCTAACCCTAGTGCTCATCAGCCTATAATCTCTGCCACTGAATGCAAAGTGTATGAATCTATGATGCGGGTCAATCCAGAGAGAAGCATAGAACTGACGGACCCAAGATGGAACATATAAGCCTGTCCGTCTAAGTAAATCTATCAGCCCTGGCAGGTAAGATAGGTAGAGGCGAATGTGCTCTCTAGCTGCTACAACAATAGATTCTATGTTGCACACCCTCTGAGATCTAAAAATAGCTTCACTGTTAAGATATGCATAGTAGAAATCCTCCTACAGTGGTGTGTAGAAGTCCTCTGATGCACGCTCATCTCGCCTTGGCAGAAACCACTGCTCAAAATCCATAAATATGAGCTACTGCACCAGCTTGGCCGTGGCGGCCCTTAGATCTAGATGAGTCACTGGAGGCAGACCCTATGGTCTAGGCGGTGGACGAGAACCCCTCCGCTGTGTATCTGCCCTCGGTGTGACTGAAGCACGGGTACGACCAGAGTGGCAAAGCTATGGATAAGGTGTCTGCTCTGTCTCCTCGACCTGCTGTCCCTCCTGAGTATGCACTGCTGCTTGTGGCTCCTGCTGTGACTCCCCCTGAGGCTGACTCTCATCCAAGACAACTCGTCGTCCCGCAACCATGACAGTCCCAGCTGGACCATTATGATGGCGCTCAACTTGCTCTAGTGCGGCCCTCGTAGATGGAGAGAGCTGATCTGCAATAACAACACCACTACGAGCACCTCCTCTCTTGGCACGCTCTACAGCCTCTACAACTGTGGCTGCCCTAGATGTGTCTGCATCTGGATACTTCCACTTCTTTGTTGCAAGTTTCTTCGTCGCCTTGCCTTTTGGATCTGTAGGCAAGCGATGCGGGTGTCTTAGATCCTCATCACTGGGACCACCTCCAACATTCTTGACACGAACCATCGGTTGGATCTAAAAAGAACAACTACCACTGACAAGAAACAACTGTCAACTATCACTTCCGAGGCTTGGCCTCGATCCGTACTCACGAGCTTAGCCCCGAGTTGACTAACAACTGCAAATAGGACCTCAACAGCACCGACTCGCTACACGATAGAATAGAGGATATATAGATAATCTTAATTATCCATCTAGAGATGTGAAACCCTAAGAAAGCAAGCAATTATGTACGAAATTGAATCGAGGGCTTGCTACCTGACGAACCGGCGATCCGAAGAGATGAGAAGCGACACACGAGGAACCACCGAATCAGCTAGGGTTAGGGTTCCGGCTCAACGAAAATCGGCGACCGAGATGATGTGGAGGAACCGACTTAGGGCACAAGCTCGGTAGCTAAGGCAGAGGCATGGGCGGTGCAGCATGTTGTGGCATGGAAGGTGCTGGCGCTAGGGCACGATGGTGGCTCTAACGAGGCGACACGGCTGTAGTGGGAGCTCGGCGATGGTGCTGGCATGGAAGCAGGGCGGCTTGGTAGAGGATGGCACGACGGAGCTTGCTGCGTGGCTAGGGCAGGGCGCGGTGAGCTTGCGGAACAACATGAGCTCTTGGCGGTGTGGAGCTGGGCAGCACGGCGGAGTCGGTGCGGTGCGGCAACATGGGCACAGAGGCGCGAGTGGCGCAGGCGGCGATGCGACGTGGAGGGGCGACGGGCGGCGCAAGGAGCGGTGGTGCGGGGTGCGGCGGCCGGCGGCGCGGGAGCGAGGCGGCGATGTCGGCGGGATAGGTCAAAGCGCACGAGCGGCTTGCGGTTATAAAGGGGTCCCCCAACGTGACAGAGAAGGAAACAGGAAAGAGATTGAATCCCGCACGTTTTCAACTGACCGGACGCTCCAGTGGTAGCGACCGGACTCTGCCACCTAGTGTCTAGTCGATTCTAGAGAGGTCCAAATCCCCTGGAATCACGATCGGACGCGTCCGGTGGACATCGACCGGACGCAGCCAGAGTCTAGTGCAAACAGCTGTCATCATCTTCGATCGACCGGACATAGAGCCACGATCTGACCGGACGTTGGGAGAACACTATTCCAGTGTCCGGTCACTCCTTCGTAGCAGGTTCACCTCCTGTGAATTGACCGAACACTGGACATCAAAGTCCGGTGCAGCGTCCGGTCACTCCTTTTCCAGCGAATCTTCAAAGTCCTTCGTGCTGCCTGTTCTCAATCAAGTCCCAACTCCAATAAGATCCAAATAAACACCAATTGGGACTGATGTGAGTGACATCTCTCAAACCCTCATGTTTTTCAAAAATATTTTGCCTTAGGCTATTATTCTTTTTATGAAAATAGGCAATAAGAGGGCAATTGAAGATAAACGATAAAACAACATTCATGCATATGCAATGCAATACTTGAAGATAAATCTAGTTGCTTGTCAAGTTTGATCCAAGGTTAAGCTTCTTCACACGCTTTACGGCGGTTATCTTAACCATGTTAGACAAGCCCTATATGCATTACAAAAAAATTAAACATGTTGTATATTACAATGCAATGCAAGGGACAACACAAGCTCATTTTTTAGTGAAGTTACTAAAATCAAGAACATTGAGCTCATTCCGAAATCGACAAAAAGTCACCTCATCTAGCGGTTTAGTGAAGATATCCGCCAATTGATCCTCAGTTCTTACACCTTCTAACGATATATCATTTTTAGCAACATGATCTCTAAGAAAGTGGTGGCGGATATCTATGTGCTTGGTGCGAGAGTGTTGAACCGGATTATTTGCAAGTTTTACCACACTTTCATTGTCGCACAAAAGAGGTACTTTATCTAGAACTACACCATAGTCTAGCAAAGTTTGTTTCATATACAGAATTTATACACAACAAGCACCCGCGACAATATATTCCGCTTCGGCGGTGGACAAAGCCACACTATTTTGCTTCTTGGAGGTCCAAGACACAAGTGATCTACCAAACAAATGGCACCCTCCGGATGTGCTTTTTCTATCAACTTTGCACCCGGCATAATCCAAATCGAAATAGCCAATTAATTCAAATCTAGCTCCTTTAGGATACCAAAGGCCAATGCTTGGTGTATGCTTAAGATACCTAAGGATTCTTTTTATGATAATTAAATGAGTTTCCTTAGGATTGGCTTGAAATCTTGCACACATACACACACTAAACATGATATCAGGCCTAGATGTGGTTAAATATAACAAGCTACCAATCATAGAGCGGTAGATAGTTTGATCACATGTTACCTCTCTCATCTAGGTCGAGATGTCCATTAGTTGGCATTGGTGTCTTGATTGGCTTACATTCATCCATCTTGAATCTCTTGAGAAGATCATTTATATATTTCTCTTGAGATATGAAGATCCCTTCTCTCATTTGTTTGACTTGAAAACTAAGAAAGAATGTAAGCTCTCCAATCATTGACATCTCGAACTCCTTTGACATCAATTCACCAAACTCTTTGCAAGAATCTTCATTTGATGATCCAAAGATGATATCATCAACATACACTTGACAAATGAAGATGTGCCCATCAAGCTTCTTGGTGAATAGTGTGGTGTCAACCTTCCCGATGGTGAAGCCCTTCTCAATGAGAAAGTCTCGAAGGTGCTCATACCAAGCTCTTGTGGCTTGCTTAAGCCCATATAATGCTTTGGACAACCTATAAACATGATTAGGATATCTAGGGTCTTCAAACCCGGAAGGTTGATCAACATAGACTAGTTCATTAATAAAGCCATTTAAAAAATGCACTTTTCACATTCATTTGATATAGTTTCATTTCATGATGTGATGCATATGCAAGGAGGATACGAATGGCTTCTAGTCTTGCAACTAGTGCAAAGGTCTCTACAAAATCCAATCCTTCAACTTGAGAGAACCTCTTTACAACTAGTCTTGTCTTGTTCCTCACAACTACGCCTTGATCATCTTGCTTGTTGCGGAACATCCACTTTGTTCCAATGACTCTTGCTCCTTTTGGCCGCTCTTCAAGAGTCCAAACTTTATTGCGGGTGAAGTTGTTCAACTCTTCATGCATGGCATTTATCCAATCCAGATCTTGAAGAGCTTCTTCTACCTTGGTAGGCTCATAGCAAGAGACAAAAGAGTGATGAGCAATAAATGAAGCAAGTTTTTGTGAGCGAGTCATTACACCCTTTGATGGACTCCCTATGATGAGATCTTATGGATGATCTTATAGTAGAGGTATATTTCTTCTATTGACCACTTGAGGAGGAGGTTGTGAAGAATCAACATCTTGTGCTTGTACCACCATTTGATCATGGGAGACATGGGTGTCTTTATTTTCTACTCTCTCATCTTTATTATCATCTTGTGGCACACTTGATGAAGAAGGTGGATCAATCACTTGTACATCATCTTTAGGCTTGATGTCTCCAACCGGAATGTTCTTCATAGCCTCCCTCAATGGTTCATCACCTACATTATCAAGATTCTCATGTGCTCCTTGAGAGCCGTTAGATTCATCAAATTCCACATCATATGTTTCTTCAACCAAGCTGGTGGCATGATTAAATACTCTATATGCTTTGGACTTTGATGAGTAACCAACAAGAAAACCAATATCACAACATCTTTGAGACTTCCCTAGGTGTTGCCGCTTCTTGTAAATATAGCATTTGCAACCAAACACCCTAAAGAAAGAGACGTCCGACTTCTTCCCATTGAGCAACTCATAAGGTGTCTTGCTAAGGAATTTTTGAAGGAATAGGCGGTTCGATGCATAGCATGCGGTGTTGATAGCTTCCACCCATAGAGCTTCGGGGGTGTTGTACTCATCTAGCATTGTTCTTGCAAGAGTGATCAATGTCCGGTTCTTTCTCTCAACTACACTATTTTGTTGAGGAGTATAGGTTGCGGAGACCTCATGCTTGATCCCAACTTCATCACAATAGGCTTCTATATTTGTGTTGTCAAATTCCTTCCCATTGTCACTTCTAATCTTCTTAAGCTTCACTTCAAATTCATTTTATGCTCTCTTGGCAAACTTCTTGAAGCAAGATGTAACTTCGGATTTGTCATGAAGGAAGAATACCCATGTGTATCTTGAATAGTCATTAACAATCACAAGACAATAAAGATTTCCTCCCAAACTCTTGTATGTTGTTGGTCCAAATAAATCCATGTGAAGGAGTTCTAGCACTCTTGTGGTTGATATGAAAGCTTTGGTTGGATGAGTATTTGCAACTTGCTTGCCGGCTTGACATGCACTACAAAGCTTATCCTTCTCAAACTTCACGTCCTTCAACCCTCTCACCAAATCATTCTTCATTAGCTTCTTGAGTGAGCTCATCCCAACATGAGCAAGTCTTATATACCATAGCCACCCAAGTGTTGTTTTGGTCAATAGGCAAGTCTTCAAATTTGCATCTTCGAATATGAAATCCACTAGATATAGGTTATTGTATCTAAATTCTTTGAATATCACTTGATCATCATCCTTCTTAGATACAACAACTTCCTTCTCGGTGAACAAGCATTGGAAGCCAAGATCACGCAATTGTCCAACGGATAGCAAGTTGAAGCTCAATGAAACAACATATAGAACATTTGAGATAGAATGATCATTTGGTATTGCCACTTTGCCCAATCCTTTAACCTTGCCCTTTGAATTATCTCCAAATGTGATTCTTTCTTGTCCATCTACTTCTTCATCTAGTGAGGTGAATATACGAGGATCACCAGTCATATGTTGTGTGCAACCACTATTAATTACCTAATGACTTCCACCGGTCTTGTAGTTCACCTACACACAAGAGATCAAGCTTTAGGAACCCAAACTTGTTGAGGGCTCTTCATCTTCTCAACAAGTGACTTAGCAACCCAAATTTTCTTAGGCCTATTCTTGTTGGAAGATCCTAAGAACATGACTTTCATCTTTCCACTAGAATCCTTTCTAAGCATGTAGTGAGTATTGAAGGCAAAAGGTCTAGTATGCTTGGGCAAGGGTTGTGGTTGTGGAGTTTAGCACTCATGAGCAAAGTGACCTTCTTGTCCACACTCAAAACACTTCTTTGGCTTTGGCTTTTGTTGTTGTTGAGCTTGAGCCTTCTTCTCTTTGTTTGCTATGTACCCAATGCCACTTCTATCTATCTTCATGACGGTGTTCATTAGTAGCTCACTTTGAAGATACTTGCCTCTAGTGAACTTGCTCAATCCAATCTTGAGATGCTCTTTCTCCAACTTGAGCTTCTTGTTCTCTTCCTTAAGAGCATCATTGTTTTTCTCTTCCTTGAGCTTCTTGTTTTCTTCTTTGAGCTTCTCATTCTTAAGCATCAACTCACCATCATGATCAAGAGTTTCTAGCACAATGGTATTGTGACTTTTAATCTCTTCAAGATCTTTCTTGAGCTTTTCATTGTCATTCTTGAGCTTGACAAACTCATCATAATCATCGGCCTCAACCACTTGCTTGCCCTTGCTACTAGAACTTTGCTCAATGCTCTCAATGATCAAATCATCACATGATGTAGCTATATCAATCTTAACAATATTGTTAGTAGCATCATGTGGCTCATTGAATAAATATTCTTGAGCAATAACAAGATTATCATGATTAATCTTAAGAGTAGTATATTCATCTTTTAGCATATTATGGCTAGTGATGAGCTCTTTATGCATCCTCTCAAGTCTATCATGTTTATCTTTAAGCTCTTTCTTAGAAGATTTGAGCTCCTTGAGTTTGGATGGCATAGCTTCATTTGCTTCTCTAAGCTCAACACTAGCCTTTTTGGCTATATCACATTTAACTAAAAGAGAATCATTTTTAGCTTCTAGCTTGTCATTCTTAGCTCTAGTCTTTATAATGATCTTGGAGTATTTATTTAGCAATTTAACAAGATCATCATAAGAAGGTGATTCATATTCATCATCATCACTATCGCTATCATCATTACTAGCATGTTCATCACCACTACTCTCATCATCATTTGATACCTTGCATTCACCCTTAGCCATAAGACATAGGTGTGTAGAAGATGATGGTGATGGTGGCGGTGAAGATGATGAAGAGTCAATAACAATGGTGGCCACCTTCTCATTGTCACTATCATCATCGGATGAGCCACTAGATTAATCAATATCCATGAGCCAATCATCGACAATGTTTGTCTTTCCACTCTTCTTCTTCTTGTGGAAGTCCTTCTTTTTGCCATCTCTCTTCTTGTATGGCTTGTCTTTCTTCTTCTCATCTTCATCACTTGAGTCATCTTTCTTGCCCTTGTTCTTGTTCTTGAACTTGTCTTTCTTGGGCTTTGTGCATTGGTGAGCTAGATGACCAAGTTCTCCACAATTGTAGCAATCCATCTCGGAGATTGGCTTCCTTCTAGAGCTAGTGAAAAACTTCTTCTTCTTGCCATCAAACTTGATGCCACTCTTGTTGAGCTTCTTTAGCATCTTGGCGGTTTTTCTCACCATAAGAGCAAGGCTTGCATCATCAACTTCATCATAACTTGAGCACTCATACTCAAGCCTTGCTTTGCCCTTCTCTTGACTAGCTTTGAATGCTAAGTCCTTTTCTTTCTTCTTGTTAGAGGATGAGCCATCTTGAGGTGTGATGTGCATATACATCTCATGAGCATTGATCTTTCTCAAGATTTGTGTTGGTGTAGCGGTGGAAAGATCACCTTGATGAAGCACGGTCACAATGTGCCTATATTTGTCAATGGGGAGGACACTCAAGATCTTTCTTACAACATCGGATGGTTGCATTTGAGTCAGTCCAAGCCCATTGACTTCCTCTACAAGAACATTCAAACATGAATACATTTCATTAGCACATTCTTTAGGAAGCATTTCAAAAGAGTTAAGCTTTTTCATGACAAGATGATAGCTTTCCTCACGCTCACTCTTTGTTCTATCATGGAGCGCACAAACGTCCGACCATAGTGCATGGGCGTCTTTGTGGTTCCTCACCCGGTTGAACACATCTTTACAAAGACCTCTAAATATGATGTTTTGAGCCTTTGTATTCCATTTCTCATAATTCACCTCACTGCCTTATAGGTTAGTAGCATCCCGAGGTTTTGGGAAGCCTTGTGAGGTGGCTCTAAGTATTCCAACATCTAGAGCTTCTAAGTACGCCTCCATGCGAATTTTCCAATATGGAAAATCGTCCCCCTCAAAGATAGGAGGAGGTCCATCCCCGTGAGACATCTTTCTCAAGGCGGTTATGCCTAAATACGTGAGCACGAGGCTTCGATATCAAGATGCCTAGAAAGTGTTTCTAGTTATCTAACGCATAAAAGTTTAGCACCCTAAGTTCCAATCCTACTCTAGCATGGCAATTCTAGGAATGTAAATGACAAGAATTGAATTGCTCAAAGTAAATGCTCAAAGTAAAGAGAGAATGAGGAACACGACGTTGTTTTACTGAGGTATCAGAGAGTCACCACTCCCCACTAGTCCTCATTGGAGCACCCACGCAAGGGTGTAGCTCCCCCTTGATCCGCGCAAAGATCAAGTGCTCTCTACGGGTTGATTCTTCGACACTCCGTCGTGGTGAATCACCCACAACCGCTCATAACTTGAGTTGGGTCATCCACAAGCTCCACCGGATGATCACCAAACTCTTCAATCACCACCAAGCTGTCTAGGTGATGGCGATCACCAAGAGTAACAAGCACGAACTCTCACATGACCACAACAAGCCTAATGAGAAGTGTCGGTGCAGAATGTGACCAACTAGTGAATATTTGTAGTTTTGTTGTACGTTGTGATCGGAGGTGGCCTAGCACTCAATGACATGGGATTTATACTGGTTCGGACAATGTACCCTACGTCTAGTCGGGGTCAGTCAGTGACTTTTATTCCCGAGCCTAGGTGCTCGAAGTCTACAGTGGGGTTACAAACAAGAGAGAGAAAGAGGGGGTGTACAAGAGGTCCGGTCGGCTCCGACCGGAAGGGCCGAGAGTGACAGAAACTTCGCTATGAGCTAAGTGTTCAAGCGAAGGCTTGAGGTCTGAACCTTGCGGTTCTGTGGTTGTGAGCTATCGATCTAAGGAACTCTAATCTACTAGAATCGGTCCCCTTGTTGGAGGGAGCGCATCCCCTTTTATAGATGAAGGGGATGGCTCTACAGGTGAGAGGGAGAGGGTACGAATGTCTTTAAGCCTTGCTGCCCACGCTAATGAGGATTGGATAATGGTAGGCGCTCCCAACACTGTTGATGTCGCTGTAGAATATCAGATGCGCATGGTGAGGTCGTGCTATCTTCTTCAGGAAGGATGGACGACGGTACCTACAAATACTATTTGATGCCTAGTGGCATGTGAGGAGTCACGCTATGTTCACCCGGTATGGCAAATCCTGGTGCCCATACCACGGTCGATGTCCAGAGACACGCGGGGGGCTTACCGTATGAGAGTTTTAGCGGCCCCTATAATACTGTAGGGGGAGATGACGGCGCCTATAATACTGTTTGTGTTAGGGTGGCTGCAGAGTACTGTTTCATGCAGGGTATGATCCTTGGTACTGTGGTTTTGACTTGTGAGCCATGCCTTGCCTTTCTCTGCACGTCTTCTGGTTCCTTCCGAACGGGGTGCCCCCGGTCAGATGGCTCCAGTCGGCTCTGAGTGCGCCGGTCAGAGAAGAGCGGTGAGTAGGGTTCCTACGAGCCACGGTCAGAGAGATGTGGGGTCGGAGTCAGAAGTAGGGCTTGGGTAGGCTTTCCAATCGGAGAGGCCATCCGGAGGTAGCTAAAGCCTGAATTGAGCGCTCCGATCAGATAGGTGGGCTGAAGTAGCTGACGAGCGGGCGCTGCTCTTCTTGGGCCTGGCCTTCCGGTCGGTTGCTAGACTGCTCCTTTGCCCTGTTGTTTTTAGACTCTTGGGCCGAGCCTTGGCGCAGAAGCTAGTCCCTAAGGGACCCCGGGTTTATGAACCCGACAGGAGCCCCCGAGCCCCTAGGTGATTTGGGTAGAATCGTCTAGGGGATTTTTGTCTTGTCGATGCGCGCACCCGCGAGTGTAGCCCCCGAGCCCCCAGGTGGTTCGGGCGGAACCGTCTGGGGGGTTTTGTTTTAGCGGGCGTGTGTGTGTGTTTTTAGTCTGAGACAGAATTTTGTCAACCAAGGTGATGTTGTGTAGTCGAGGTGTTTTTAGGCACGAAGATTGGATTGAAATAGAACTTACTGATCCTAGTGTCGATGTGTGTCATGGATCGGGCGAGGAAGTTAGTTTGGATAGACCCTGGCGTCGGTGCGCGCCGTGGTTTTGAAATGGTTAGTTCTGGAGACGGACGAGACGGAGCCCGTGGGTCCTGATGCTGGTGCGGCCTGGGCAGCTGAGGTAGTTAGTTCAGTTAGTTTTCATGTGAGTTCAGAATTGTGGTCCCTGGCCAGGGTTTCTTGGAGTGCTGTCGGAAGTGAAGCCATTACGCGAGTTCGAAGTCACGGTCCCAGGCCATAGCCGGATGTCATAGATCCTATCGACACGAGTTCGGGGTCGTGGTCCCAGGGTTTTTGTCGGAAGTGAAGCGGTTACGCGAGTTCGGAGTCGCGGTCCCCGGATTTTTTTTGTAGCACAGTCGGAAGTGAAGTTGTTACATGAGTTCGGAGTCGCGGTCCCCAAATTTTTTTGTAGCACAGTCGGAAGTGAAGTTGTTACGCGAGTTTGGAGTCACAGTCCCAAGCCGTAGCTGAATGTCATAGATCCCGTTGACGCGAGTTTGGAGTCGCGGTCCCAAGCCATAGCCGGATGTCATAGATCCCGTCGACGCGAGTTCAGAGTCGCGATCCCAAGGTTTTTGGCATTTGAGCCCTCGAGCCTTGTAGGGCCTTCGTGGGGGTCAATGTGAGTTGTTTTGCGTTACCCCATCTGGTTCCTCACAACCGGAGGGGCTGAGTTTCGTCGCTTGTCCCGATCGCTTAGGCTCGAAGACTAGCTCGGTGAGCTCGCTAATGGGTGTGATCGAGCGGAATCCGGGTCCATCGTTCGTGACGGGGTCGGCATAGCCCTCTTGTGGCATTCCACTACTCCTTTACCTGCAGCTCGGCAGATGCCTAGGTCATTCCGGAGACCGACCCAGGTGGCCTAATGTCCTCCCCTCGATGGAGATTCTGTGGGCTTGGCGAGAGGTTTAGGATCAAACAAGAAGGTTGAGATGACCTGGTTTGCCAGACCGGGCGAAGGCCACACGGTGCTCATCTACGGTTTTCTCCCCTGACTTTGTTGTTTGCTCATGTCGAATGAGGCAACCACCGCTTCGTGATGCAACACGGAGCGTTCTGGTGCATTTCGCTGCACGTGCGATGCTTAGTTCCCGAGCCCTCCGGCGATTCTGGGCCTAAATCGTCCGGGAGGCATGGGCGTATGGAATGAAATGCGCGTATGGATGTATAAAATGATTGTAATGAAATAGAGGGGGTTTGATAGTGCTTACCTTGACGACTGGAGTGACGGGGCTCGGAGAGCCTCAGTCGAAAATGTCCGACCGGGACCTGCGCTTGTTAATCTCGGGTGAGTCCTTGTGTGAACAGTTTTTGTATTAATGGACACATGCTCACCTTGGCCTGAGTGACGGGGTTTTGGAAAGCTTCAGTCGGAAATGTCCGACCAGAACCTTGACGACCTGAGTGACGGGGTTTGGAGAGCTTCAGTCAGAAATGTCCGACCGGGACCCGTGCTCGTCGTTTCATGACGGAGTCGGCATGGCCTACATGGGGCACCCCTTTGCTTCCTTACCTATCATTCGGTGTCAATCCTGAGTGATCCGATCGACTCAGGGGGTCGGAGGGTTTCTTCCGGTGGAAGACTTCACTTTGGGTTCTTCTAGGACTGGCCTGGGGAAGTGGGGAGTCGCTCGCGTGTGGTGGCGCTTCGGTCCCTATGCCCATCATGTGGTAGTGGTTCATCATGCAGTAGTGGTGGGCCATGACCAGGCCATGTCCCTTCTGATCAGGAGCTGTTCCGTCGGACTAAGCACGTCTCATTGGTCAGGGCACGTCCTATCTGCATTAAATGAAAAAGAGAGAAAATCTCGCCCCGTCGTTCTAGCTTCCCCGATCGGCGCATCCCTCCATAACCGCCCCTCCCTTTTCCGTTCTTTTGCCTGTTCTTCATCTGCCGCCGCCTTCTCTCTTCCTCTTTGCCGTGAGCGTTCCTGAGAGTGGTGGAGGTTTCTAGGAAGGGGAGAGGGCAAGGGAGAAGAGAGGAACTCACCGAAATGTTGGACTAGAGGTCGTCCACCATGAGGGCATCGGTGTTGGAGGCGTTCGTCACGATGGGGTTCTTGCCACCGTAGGAGGTGGCGCACTAGAGGGTCCCTAGGAAGGAAGAGTTCCCGCAACCTTGTCCCAACAAGGTGGTTTCTTTCCTTACCTTCCACGAGCGTGGATTAGGATACCCCGCACACTGGTTCCTGCGCGGGCTCCTCAACGAGTGGGGTCTAGAGCTGCAGCACCTCAATCCGATGGGGGTGCTGCACATTGCTGGTTTCGTCACCGTCTACGAGGCTTTCCTCGGGACGGAGCCGCACGTGGATCTCTTCTAGCTCTTCTTCTCCGAGAGAGTTATGACGGCGGGGAATTCGGCCGAAACCGCACTGGTGGGAGGGTTTGCCCCGCAGAAGAAGTCGAGCGCGGGAGGTGTGTACCTCGCGTACTCCCCATGTGACTCCAACTAGGGATGGCATGGGGAGTGGTTTTACATCCGAAATCCGGCGGAGGCGCCATTTTCGGTGTTCACCGGTGGGAGGCCGGTGAAGCAGAAAAGTTGGTCGTGGGGTTGCGTCCGCTCGGAGAAGCACAAGGTGGAGGTCATCGAGGAGGAGCTGTGGAAGCTTGTAAGGGTCGGCCTTGATGGGGTGCGGGTGTTCCACACCCTCTTTCGCCGCTGGGTTGCGCCGTTGGTGGAGCGGTCATGGCCCATGTGGATGTACGGCGACCGGTCGGACCCGGACTGTGTGTCGCCGGAGGACCTGTCAGACGATGAGGTCTGGAGTCGCCTTGGCCGGGTGCTGCAGCTGAGACCCAGGGATACGGTTGCGGGGAAACCCATACCGTTTAATGCCTCGGTCGTGTCTAACCTGGTATGATCCTTTATTTCGTTCGTGTTTCTTCCTCTGCTTTTGCTGTTTCTTGATCCTGGGGCATCCGTTCCATAGGGGCTTGAAAGGTACAAGTCTCGGCCGCACCTTCCTAAGGGACCGGAGGGAAGGGCCCGGCAAGCCACCCAGAAGGAGGCGGCGGATGCCCAGAAGAAGAAGAGAACCAGGGAGGTTCGATGGAAGGAAGAGAAGAAAAAAATGTCGCCCGACGCGTGAGGGCCGGGGAACGTAGGAGCAATGTCGAGTCGGAACTCGCGTTGGATGATCCTACGGATTTGGATGACATGGTCTTCTCTGATGAGGAGGAGAGTCAAGAGGTCGCCGTGACTTTGGCGGAGCATCGCGACCCTGCGGCGGTGTCCGCTAGCGAGGAGCAGGAGGCCGCCCGGCGTCCAGAGGTTCCCGCATCGAGGAAGCACGCTGCGAGTGCAGATGTCGTCGGCGAACGGGCGGTGAAGCGGATGCGGTCACCGCGCCCCTCGATGGCGTTGCCAGCTCCGTCGTCGCCTGTGGCGGACGCGGCCGAGCGAGCCGGGCGGTCCGAGGAGCGGACTAGCACTCACGTGCCGATGGGACCGGTCCCAACGCCTAGCTCGCAGCCGTAGGAGGCCCTACCTGTCGTGGGTGCGATCGAGCAGTCCGAGCGGTCTGAGGAGCAGACAGGCACCCGGGCAACGCGTGACCTGTGGTCAGAGGATGTTCTGTCCGCTGCTCCGGTCGAGGAGTCCCGAGCCGGCGGTCGTAGTGACCTGCAGGCCGGGCAGGAGCCGGTCGGGACGGCTCCGCCCCCACCTGAAGCGAGGGGGCGCGGGTCGCAGTCTGGGAGTGGCCCTCGTCCGGTAGGTCCGTTGTCGTTGGGACCTACCTTCAGGATCGTGCCACTCACCTCCCGGTATGTTTCCCTTTGTTGTTCTTTGACTTTTTGCCGGTCGAGTCTTTTTTGGAGTGTGATTCACCTGTATTTTCTGTCAGCGGCCGAGGGATGCCGGGGTTGAGCACCACTTCGACCCCCATGCAGGAGACTTGGAGGCCTACCCTGCAGCGTTCCCTCCTAGGGGTGGTGCCCCCCGGGGCGGCTGCTGATAAGGCGGTGGCGGCGATCCCGGTGCCGATGGCGAGGGTTGCGTCTGAGGTAACCCTCGCGGCCCCTCCTCCGCCGGTCATGGTGGAAGAGACAAGGGAGGGCGAGCTCCCTATCTCACCGGGTGGAGGGCCGCACGGCTTGTCCTTGCCATCGGAGCCAAAGGCGCCGGAGGGAAGGGCGACCGGGACGGAGTTGGGACGCCCGGCGGTGTTCCACGCGGATGAGGTGGTGGAGATCCCGTCCGATGACGAGGTGGACGTCATGGCGGAGCCACTGGTGTCGCCGCAGGAGCTGGCGGTGTCGCCGCGGGAGTTGGCAGCATCGTCGTGGGAGCAGGTGGTGTCGCCGCAGGAGCTAGCGGTGGTCCAGTTGGAGGCTGGGCCCTCCGGCGGTTCGTCGGAGGGTGACCTAGAGTGGCCCTGCCCTGAGGACCCATCGAAGGTGAGGTTTGTCCTCCAGGATTCCCGGGAGCGTCAGCTCTGGGACATTTTTGGGGGGCAGGGGCATGCCATGGTGTCCGAGCTCACCAAGCTATCCGCGAAGCTTGAAAGCGCCCGGAAATAGGCTCAGTTCGCTCGGCAGTTGGTTGAGGGCAACCTATAGCTCGCTACGGAGGTGAGTTTCTGGTACTTGTCCTCAACCTTTGAATCTTTCGTTGGTTGTCTTTAGCATGCTTGTTTTTTGTAGGATATAAGGAAGATGTCATCCCGCAAGTCTTCCTTCCTCCGGGCGGAACACGCCCGGATGGCTGAGCTGGAGCGCTGGGTAGAGTCTGCTCGCCGCGAGTCCTAGGACCGAGCGGCCGAGGCAGCCGCAGCGCGGGTGGAGGGACAGCGTGCAGCGGAGCGGGCGACTGCCATCGAGCAAGGGCTCAAGGCGACGAAAGCCCACCAGGCGGAGACTGAGGCAGAGTTGCAGGCATCCCTGGCGAGCACCGAGATGGTGCTTCAAGAGGCCTTGGCAGCCCTTGAGGCAGAGCGGAGTGCTCTGGCGTCGGAGCGGGTCGCCTTGGAGTCGGCAAGGAAGGCCCTAGAGGCGGAGCAGAGGGCCTGGTTGGAGGCAGACTAGGAGGTGCTCGTGCTCCGAGGCCGGGTGATGGAGACGGAGGAGGTGAACACCCGGCTGTGCGCGTAGGCGACTCGACAGGCGGAGGAGTTCTCCGCCCTTGAGAACTCTCGTGCTGGTACGTTCCCTTTCTTTTTTTCGCTGCGTTGGTTTCTCTCTTCAGCCTGTTCCTGAGCTTGTCACCCCTCTTTTAGAGCTGGATGGAAAGGTGAAGGCGTTGGGGCAGGACCTAGAGACGACCAAGGTGACCCTCAGCCGGAACGCAGAGGACCTAGCCAAGTCCCATGAAGAGCGACGTGCTCTTGAGGGGGACCTTGACCAAATCCACAACGTTGCCTAGCTCGTCGTCTCGGAAATCTTTGGGTCGGTGCCAAGCACTAGCGCGCCTGCTGTCCAGCTGGCGGAGGTCCCAAACGCGGTCAAGGACCTTGTCAGGAGCGGGTTGTTTTACGGGGCGTCGGGGGTGCTGACCTCGGTGGCGACATACCACCCGAATCTGGACTTCACCACTATCTACGGCGGGTATGCTAAAGGCCTGAGCATGGAGGACATCCTTGCCCTTTCCCTCTTTCAGCCCGTCGGCCTGTCGCAGAAAGCGCTTGAGGAGTTCACAGTCCTTGTAGAGGTGCTTGACGGGGTAGGCGTGGTTGGTGCATGGGCTCTCCATGAGCTTATTGAAGTGGTCAGGCAGGCCCTGCTGAGGCTACTTGCCCGTGCGATTGGCCGCGGCGACCAACGCGGAGTTGGCCGGTCGGCGCTGATCCTTCTTGTTCTTTTTGCCCCTCCACGTGAAGGGTCCCTCATCTTGATCCTTGCGTTTGGCCTTGCCCTTGTCCCGGCCTCTGTTAAAGATCGCTCCGACCGCCTCCTCGCTGGAGGCGTGGTTTGTGGCGACGTCGAGCAAATCGCGGGTGGTTCGGGGCTTCAGACAGCCAAGCTTGTGAATCAAAGACTCACAGGTTATCCCAGGGAGGTACATCCATACATGCTGCCTATTTGAATATTGTACATTTATGTAACTGTATATGTAAATATTGATTTCCCCACATCTTGGAATTCTGCAACATATTTTTTAGAAAAGAAACCCTATGTTTATTTTCTTGTAGCATATCTGCTTGTATATGGATGAATGTTTTTCCAATCTTCATGGGGCCTGCAATTTCGTTTTTATTCTTTTTTTTGTTCCTTTCAGATGTTATCAACCCAAACCCAAGCCATATGACCTCAAAAACCATGACACACTGCTCAGATGTATTTTCATTGTTGATTGAATAAATATTTGGCACTAGTATCTTCCAATATTTGTTGAATCTAATCTAGTAGATGCTTGAGTTGAACCTATAGACCTGGACCTTTATGTGAAAAGGCATTCTGAATCTCTGATATGACTAGCCTGTGGCAGCTGAGCCGAAGTGTTAAGGAATTTTGCATGCTACTATTTGATTTTATTAGACATGCGTCCTTTTAATTCAAGTAAAGCAGATTTTTCACTTGCAATTTTGGAATTCCACATGTACTATGTAAACTGTGGCCATAGTAATGCATTCTTAATAACTTTTCTCATTTGCTTCAAGTAGGATCCTGATTGGGCATCTGCTTCAGGTGATTCTGATGGCTGCTGCTCGGCGGATAGTTCAGATGGGCCTTTGTGCAAGCAGGAACATGGGGACTATCCTGAGAGGCCTGAATGCCCTTTCCTTCTGAGATTTGGTAATTGTAGGTTTGGATCATCGTGCCAATATTACCATCCAAAAGACAAATTTTCAAGTACCTACCATCCAGAAGACAAATTCCAAAGTAGATACCATCCAAAAAAAGAGCCAGCACTATCAGGAGAACTGATGGTTTATCCTGCCAGACCTGGTGAACCTGAGTGCCCCTTCTATGTGAAAACCGGGTCCTGTAAATTTGGTGCAAACTGTAAGTTTCATCACCCGAAGGATATAAACCCAATCATGCAGGGTCCAGCAAGTCCAAAAAGGTCAGTTGCTGCAAACGAACACTACCCTGCAGCTAGAACCATACTACAAGATCAGATGTACCAGCAACAAAAATATCCTGAGAGGCCTGGTCAACCAGATTGCCGGTACTACATGCAATTTGGGAAATGTAAATTTGAATCAGCATGTATATTCAATCATCCAAAAGAACTTTCAAGTGGGTGGCATCCGGCAGAATGCCCATTCTACATGAAAACTGGGACATGCCAATTTGGATCAGCTTGTGAATTTTATCACCCGAAAGATCGGTGCCCAAGCAGAGGGGTATGTATTTATTATTGATGGTTAGTTCATTCAGTGGTAGTTCTTTTTCTTGTCTTCTCTTTAATTAGTAGTATCTATTGCTAGTCACTACCTTACTTCTTAATAACTGGAAAAGGCACAAGCTAGTAACTGAACACACCTTTTCAAATTACCTGTGGCATTCCAAGATTCTTTAGTTGGTTTCAAACTACAGTAACAATGATGATTTGATTATCTGTTATGTAGATAAGAAAGAGTGTGCATGCTTGTTTTTTAAGCATTGTAATCTGTGCTTGTTATTCCTGATCTGATGTTTATGCAAAGAAATGTTATTCCTAAATGGCCTCAAGGTGTTTCTGTTTGGGTTGGGAGATCTCCTTTGTGTCCATTATATACTTTCTTCTTAATGAAATGATATGCAGCTCTCCTGCATGTTCGAGCCGGGGATTAGGTGTTCACAGATTTTCACATTGTGATTTGACTGATTTCAACTATACATGGTTTATTTCTCCTTTCTGGTATTTGAACCGTGGAGCTGTGTTGTTTCAGGGAGTAGTTGATGGTACTGACTATGGACATGATTTTGCCACGAAGTCACAGAATGTTCTGCAGCAACAGGAACAGGCAATATATCCTGAAAGGCCTGGTGAACTTGAGTGTCCTCACTACATGAAGCATGGCTACTGTAAATTTCAGATGAACTGCAAATTTCATCATCCAAGAGATCGTCTTCCAAAGAAATAGGTATGTACTAGTTTATTTTTTGTATCAAATGTTCATAAGAATATGCCTTACATCTTTGAGGGTTTGTTCTGTGTAAATGTTCAAATAATATGATTTACAGCCTAGCAGTTAAGGAAAAGGAAGGAAAAAGGGCACCTACATTCAGTTTACTCTCTTATAGTGTCCTTTTCTTGGTAGTAGGTACTGCATTTCCTGTTTAAGCATTGCATTGCCATTGCTGGTTCTGAGCCCCATTCTCTTTTTGCGCAACATGAACCAACACTAAGTTTTCTTTACATATATAATTTGATCCAATATTAAGTCTGTCACCATTTTGTTTTGCATTTTGAATGATCTGAGGGTAGCAGACGTTTGCACATCACACAAGCTGCTGTAACTGACATGCTGAAACTAGCTCTATCAAAGCACACAGCCTGCTGCAACTGACATGCTGAAACTAGCTCTCTTATAGTGTCCTTTTCTTGGTACTGCATATGCTATTTACCATGCACATAAGAATGGCACAACAGGTCTGCATACGTTTTGCCATTGTGGGTTTGGACCCCTTTCTCTTTTGGGCGACATGATCCAAAATTAAGGCCCCATTTGGAGGAGCCGGAGCCAGAGCACCTGGAAGTCATGCCAAAGGCCCTAACTTGATCACTGTTTTGTGTTGCATTTGAATCACCTGAGGGTAGCTGATGTTTGCACATTACACAAGCTGCTGCAACTGATCACTGTTTTGTGTTGCATTTTTTTTTGCCTCTATTTTGTGTTGCAATTTGAATCACGACGTTTGCACAGTGCACAGGCTGCTGCAATTGATATGCTGAAACTAGCGCGTTACAACACCATAGCACATGGCAGCTTTTGCTTGTTTTGTCCCCTCATCTGACTTGCTCCCTTGGTGTTTTGGTTGCCCTGTTTGTAGGACCGTTTCGCTACGTAACTGACTCTGGTGGGGATATGACTGGCTGTGGCTGATGAGTGGAGCAAGTTCTGATGATGGAACAGAAATGCTTGTAGGAACCCTAGTCTTCCTTTTTGGAGAGATGGATTTGACTCATGTCTATGTCGAATTTCTGCACTAGTGTCGTTAGAGTTATAGTACCAGATGCGAACTGCCTGGTGGCTCTCAACTCCCATTCACTCATATACCATCTAACATTGCTGTGACCTCGATGTGGTGTTAACTTGAGTTTCTGGATTACGGTAACTCAGCATGCAGCTCAGGCCCCTGCAGTTGCTGAAGATTGGGATAACGGCTCTCTCTCTCCCTCACTTCAATACATCCAAAACAGAGTAGGAGTTCTCTCTCTCCCTCCATTGTTGACCTTAAGCCTCAAAATAAATCTATTAATTTCCCCATCAATCCTTGAGGGAAAATGGTATAAAACTCGATTAGAGAGCAGCTTCATTGATTCCCCAACTCTAAAGAGCACTTGGTTCACGTTTTGGTCACCAGTTGTGTTTGTTACTCTTGGAGCTTGGCTCCTAGCCGGCTAGAGCGTCGCCCGTGGAGCTTGCCAACTTGTGTGGCAGCCCTGGGAGATTTATAACCATCTCTTGAAGCTAGTAAACTCACCCCTCATCTCAAAAGTTAAGTCTCTTGATTTGAGAATGAGGAAGGGTTGGAAAACTCTAAGCCTTAGTGGCTAACCTCAACAACGTGGACGTAGGCAAGCTTTGGTGGCGAGCCGAACCACGGGATAAATTATTGTGTCACTTGTGCTTTATTTACATTACTTGCATTTCATATTGTTGGTTGAGGTGATTTCTAGGGTTTCTAGTCGATCTACTTGTGTGTAGTGTTCCTATAACTTCTAGCTCTTGATCTGTGACTATCATACTTGCAGTAGGCTGAGAAATTTTTCCGATCTAAGTTTTCGTTCACTGATTTTGAACTGTGACTCGAAGTTGTCTGCAAGTGCGGCAGTGCCGTTGTTCTGGTCCGACAGTGCCGCAGTTCGACAGTGCCGCAGGGTGAATTTGATAAAATTTTGAGTGTTTATTTTGACAGACCTATCCATCCCCGCCTAGGTCAACCAGATCTACAATAGGATTTGCAAAATAACGATGGTTTGGGAAAGGAAAATGAAAGCTTCTTTTCTTACCAATTTATTCCCGATGGAAGAGGTGGGTTATCATGGAATAGGGTAGGCAATTGCAAAAATGCCCTCGTTGCTCTATGAAACTCAAATTTTCAACGGAGTTAAATGTAATAGGGGTCTATAGACTTGTGAAGGATGTTATCTAACAAGTGGTGCACCGTAATGGTCGGTATGGTCTAAAATGGCTCTGCAGTGCAACATTTTACAAATTTAGAGGTGTGTGGTGAACAACTTATCAAGTTTATAAATAACTAGAAATGTGTTTTCAAAGCTCATGAACCTAACTGACATCACTTGATAAGTTTAGAAGCTGCTCGTACATTTAACTCTTTTCAACAAGAGCGGTATTATAATAACAACATATATCCCTAACCCAAACCTATTTTAAAGAAAAAGAGTGATATAGCTCTAACATATACCCACACTTAAACAACGCACTTGATATCCTCATGTCACTCTCTCCTGCTCCCTCCATTTCAATTTTAAGTCATTTCAACTTTATTGAGAGTCGAAGCATTTCAAATTTGATCAAAATTAATGAGAGAATTATAAAGATTTGTAATATCAAATGGATATACTATAAAAATATAATTAATAAAGAATCTAATGAAACTTATTTGTTATTATAAATATTATTATTTTATTATATAAATTTGATCATACTTGGATGTTTTCACTCTAAAAAAGTTAGAATACTTGTAATTTGGTACGGAGGGAGTACTTTCCAACGGGACCTTAGAGGATTAGAGCCGTCCCTACATAACCCACAAAGTGTCTAAGTGGGAGCAGCCGCATTGTATCTTGCCGATATCGGTAATAAGGTGGGCCCATGCAGTCGGCGGCAGTAGCAGCATCTTGTAGGCGCACAATGTTTACGTGTCGGTGGGAAACAAATGCCCGCATATGTATGGATGGTGCTTGACTGCTTGCGGAGGATAGAGATGAGTAGAGACAGAAACTATTTTTTATCGCTTCTTACCGGAAGTAGCACTATGACCGGTAACCGAATTTTTTATAATTTAGTCTTTTTTTTAAAGTTTCTGGGATCACTGACGGAAAGAATTTAGAAAATGGACCCTTAGCTCGGCGCCATTAATGCTGGCGCTGAGCTAACACGTCTCGGCGCTAGTGTCCCTGGCGCCGATGTCCTGGGCTCGGTGGATGACATAGCAGGGAGCTCGGCGCCAGTCACTCTGGCGCCGAGCTCGGCGCCGTAGATCTTGGCGCCGCTCTGGCGTCGAGCTCCCTGCCATTTAACCCCGGCCCAACCTTTCTGCCCGAGTGTTCTTCATCTTCTTTCTCCTTCCTCTCGAGTTTTTTTCTCCCCACTTCACGAATCAGTATATTGGACTTTGAAAACCTCGATTTGATCCGTAGATCTTTGAGAACAAGGTATCCTCTCTCCCCTCCTAGTTTTTTTCGCATCGATTCGGTATATATTAGTCGGATTTTTGAACGTAATAATTGTCATCACTTTTGGTTCATTGTTGTCCATCAAATAGGAAACCCTAGATTTAGGGTTTAATGTTAACTGCTTTCGGTTCTTAGAACGAAATTGGTTGTATTGTAGTTATGGTTCTCATTGACATTTATTTGTGATGTTTTAATTTATGTTTGTTAAATTACATCCGTTTTGTTAGATGTAAGAAATGTTTCGGGAGGAGTTTTAGCGAAAACGGGGTCGTCCTCGAGAATTATACCTCGACGCGTCTAGCAAAGATGCCCCCGTCTCTCCTGACCTCCCTGTCCCTAACTGTGACTGTGGTTTCCCATCCCATGTTTTTCAATCGAAACATCCGGACACAGCGGCGCGTTGCTTCTACACATGCAGTCATTTTAATGTAAGAAATTGTTTCCACTATCCTTTTTTTTACTTGTGTAAGTATGCTACTAATATTTTTTTATTGGAATCTCGTTGTGTAGGACCATGAGAGGTTTTTTCTTTCAGTGGATCGACGGTGCAGACAAATTTGATCCTAGGTATCTCTTTTTCGACGATTGGTTCAGAGGGAGACATCCACGTGAGCACTTCAAGCGGTGGGTTCCACCCCCCCTAACCCTCCACCAATGACAGCTAAGGAGAAGCACCTAGCCGTAGTTAGACGACTCGAGGAACCTCCTCTGTGCGATTACAGAGATCGAGCTGTGATAAACCCTGAGAATACGTTGGAGTTTATGTGTCCAAACAAGCATGACGTAAGCGCAAAGTGTATGTGTTCAAATCTTGAGCTATATGTGTTCATGTACTAATATCTCATTATTTAGGTATTTTCAATGGCGAAGTGTCGTTTCAAGGAATGGTTGTATGGTCCTAAGAACCAATAGCCGGAAGAACCGTGGAGGGTTAAGGAAAAGAAGAAAGAAAAGGTAATCTATAAAGCATCTCCTGTCATGTGCGAATGTGGTGTTAAATCCAACTATGGTCTAGTCCATTCGGAGCTTGGAATAGGCCATTATTGCGGACATATGATTGAGTATGATGATGTTCGTTATTTTTGTGGTAAACATGAAATTGTATTTTGTTTCTTTTGCTAAGACATATATGATATAATATTTCTTTTGAACAGAGTACTAGGAAATGCAGGTGGGAATGTTATGATGGTCAAGCTAAGTTCTTGGATGAACTGAAGAAGAGGCAACTAATTGCACAAAAGAGGGGATATGGACCTGACTACGTCAACCTATTCGTTAAACATCACAAAGAAAATATGCGTGAGTTTGCTAGACAGCGCAGTATTTGTAACCCGATCAATGTTGGGCTTAACAAATGGGGATTGGAGATGCGGATGACGTTAGAGGAGAAGAGGGCAATGAATGAGGCAAGGGAGGAGACAAGAGTACAGATGCAGGTCTTGAACGGGCATGTTGCTACATTATGTGCCAGTGAGTGCTTGAAAGCCTTTTTTTCGTTGCCTGATTTTAAATACAATATAATCGCGTTGCTAATTGATTGTATTTTATACATGAATGGATTGGTTGCAGCGAGGAACATGCCACAGAGGTGGCTCATGCAAGGTATGAGGAGAAGAAGTTAGATGAGCATAGATCGCGAGCTGGTCACCCCGTTCAATCACCGATTATGTTATCTGATGAGGGGGACGAGGATGAGGACGACACTGGCAGACTGAGTGAGCTCATTGCTCTAGTAGAGGCGGGCATGTAGGCGTAGGAGGCTGAGGACGACACTGGCAGACTGAGCGAGCTCATCGCTCTAGCAGAGGTGGGCATGCAGGCGAAGGAGGCTGAGGACGATACTGGCAGACTGAGCGAGCTCATCGCTCTAGCAGAGACGGGCTTACAGGCGGAGGAGGACGACGATGTGTTCTTCACTCAGGCCGCAGCGACCGCAGATGAAGCGGAGGCCGCTTACTACAGGCGATAGGCAGGTCAGAGCAACGCATGTGAGCCTAGCCACATCAACAGGATTGTGGTAGAGGACTGGTACTCGGATGATGAGTTGCTTACTCAGTACGTTTCAGACAGAGGATTTGGAAGTGCATTTGCCCCTATGTCTACTGTCGGCACGTACTTCTAGTATTAATATGTTATGTAATGTGGTATAGTATTGAACTTTTCATTATGTGGTTGTTTTCATTATTTATGGTCTTAATATTCCGCTTAATGATATAGACATATTGAAATGTGAACACTTGCTGCAAAAAAAACCTAAAGACGTACGACATTATATAAATCAACACACGAAACACATGAAATGCCATGTGACTACATGTACCGAACCTGGGTACAGAGTTTTCTTTGACTAAATCTAACATGCCTTAGGTAATTAAACCAAACAACAAACACATAGATGTAGTATGTGAAAAAGATAAAGTCATCCTAGTAGTGTGGCCACATAGCAAATTGTGTTGCACCTTCTCCATAGTAGCCTCCCGTTGTTGTTGGTGGTGGTGGCGGGGGTGACGAGGGAGGGCCCTTGTTGTTGAGGTTAGGGCAGGTGCAATATGGATCATTGCAGAGTGCCTCTTGTGAATCGACACCATTGTTGTTGTCGTCCTGTCCGTCGTCCTTATAACCGTTGCTAACTTCCCTTTCTAGATCGAAGATACGGTCTTGTAGGTAGTAGATGTACTCCGCATGCGGATAAATAGGTCGATGATCGACCCACCTACTGAACCCACCGTTTTCTTCGACCAAGGAAGACTACAATAAATATGTCGTGTAAGTTATATACAAGAGAAACATATTGAAGAAACAAATAGTAATAGCAATTACCTATGCTCGCGGGCATTTGAAGAAATGACGACCTCCATCTATTCCTTCAGTGAACATCTACACTAGGCAGTCCTCACCATGCATGCATTTTGGTCACTCTTCTTTCCTTTCATCGTATCCTCTCAGTGGTGCCTCTTTGGTGAAATCACTTTTGATCTCCACAAATGCCCGCGAGCATGAGTAGTTGCTATTAGACGATAGATAGTACCTAACAAGTACTTTCTAACTACAAACTAAGTAAATAAGATAATAACTACGTATATATATACAGTGTACTCACTAAATAGCTAGATCATATGTAGTTAACTAAATATGTAACTACATATCTAAGTAGCTATCTAACTATATCTATGTACCTATGTATCTATGTTTCTATCTATCGACATATATATCTCACTAGATCACTAACTAAATCAACTACCTGAGTCATCACATTAACTAGTAAATAACAAATGCCAACTAAGTAGGTACATTGCATATTCATAATTTTTATCTTTCCAACGACTGATCCGCGGACGTCGACGGAGTCACAGTGGACGAAGGGCGTGGGTTAGGCCGATGATCCGGGTCGGCGGTGGCACGACTGTCCGCTGCAGGTGGCGGGGTCGGCGGTGGCGCGGCCGACGACAGCGGTGGCGCGCGGCGAGTCCGACTCAACGGGCGCGGGAGGCACGGCGGCCGTGGCCGAGGCCGGTGGTGAAGGGCGGCAAGGCGGGACGAGGCCAAGGCGAGGAGAGGGCGTGGTGCGGGAGCAGGAACCGGCGAGGGGACCAGGGCGTGGGCGGAGGGGCAATGGACGCGGCACGATGGCAGCGGCGAGGCACGGGACGGTCTCGGGGCGGCCGGGTGGCACTAGGCGGCCGCGGGGCGCGGGCGCGGGCACGCGAGCACGCGTGGTGGCGCGGCGGTGGCGTGGGCGCGGCCGATGGCGCGGTGGTGCGGGCGCGGTGCGAGCACTGGCACGGCGGTGGCGGCCTCTGGCGCGGCGCGGGCGAGGGCGGCCGGTGGAGGCGGCGGCGGCGGGCGCTGGCGCAGGCGCGGACGGCAGCGGCGGCGACGAACCGGGCGAGAGAGGGAGAGGAAGAGAGGCGCGGGGCAGATCTACGGCGCCGAGCTCCCTGCCATGTCATCCACCGAGCTCAGGACCTCGGCGTCAGGGATGCTGGCGCCGAAACGTGTTAGCTCGGTGCCAGCATCAATGGCGCCGAGCTAAGGGTCTATTTTCTGAATTCTTTCCGTCAAGCTAAGGGTCTATTTTCTGAATTCTTTCCATCAAGGGTATATTTGTGAGAAACTTTAAAAAAAGGCTAAATTATAAAAAATTCGGGACCGGTAACAACTAATACCTACTTTTACTACCAGCTTCACAGTGTATCTTACCACCACCGGCAGCTTACTACCCCCTTCCTACTTCCCAGTGTCGATGCCTAATAGATCGATGAGCTTCCCTTTGCTCGACCAACATGATCATAACCATAATAGTGATATATACCACCAAAGTTACATTTTGCTGTCACAAAAAAAAATCTATAGCAACGGCATAATATTTACTATGCAAAATTCATCCCTCCTATGCCTAGTCACGTATAGATGTTTGATAAGATGTCACACTTAAAATCCTGCATGCTTGGCTTTACAGGATTCTACGAAAACATACCAACTCACATGTGTATTTTTTTCTTTAAATGGTTTTGACGATCTTACAAGTTTATTAGATTTTATAAATATATGCTAGTACAAAAAAATAGTAGTCACAATTATACAAACATCTACTTAGAATAACATTTACTGGAGCGAGTGTACCTATATACTTGTTATAGCAACTTGTTACAACCCTTTTAAGGCCCACATGTTTCCACTTCAAATGAAAAAAGTATTGAAAATATAAAATTGTAAGATCTTTTATAATTGTTGGAAAAATAACATTGGTACTTTCAGATACTTTTTTGACCAATTATTTAAGGAATATTGTTTATAAATCTAATTATAGTTATTGAGGGTATACTGGTAATTCTCTTAGCTTTTTGTATCACTGGCCCATCGATTCATCCTCACGGTTTTTAGGGTTTCTAAAGCCGCCTACTTAGAGCATCTCCAATAGCTTTTCTAAATTTTACTCTCTAAATCATCATTTGGAGAGCCATTTGTATAAAAATCGTTTTATATATCTTTTCACTCTCCAACAGTTTTTCTATATTTCATGCGCACTCTAGAGAGCCATTCTTGTCTTCTATATTTGGCTAGCGAAAAATCTGGAATAAAACATGGCTATATTTGGATGACCGTTTAGATAAGCTGTTGGAGGATAGTTTTTACCAAAATCTCTACTCCTAGCATTTAGAAAGAATATGGAGAGTCTCTTGGAGATGTTCTTACTGAAGCTGTCGGGTGCAAGGGGAAGGAACTGGCGTGACAAAGAGAAGAGCGAGGGCCACGAAGATGGGTTAGGAAATTCCAGTTAAAGATAACAAAATTAGTATTTTACCCTTAATCAGAAATAATTAAATAATAAAAATTCAAATATAGTCCTATCTATTTTGGTATTGGTCCCATCTATTTTAATATTGTCCCTACATTTTTGTATTTGCAAATACTTTCATATTGGTACCTCCTAGTTTTTGCATTGTTCGTTTTCTCTATGTACTGTCCATTTTTTTCAGACATTATAAAATCTCTCTAAAATTATACTAGAGAGAAACTTGTGCCAAACTGAACCTACCTCATTTAGTTGGATTTGTTATGATGGAACATGCTCACTTAAATACAAGTTATCGACTTCACATAGGTGTTTACATTTTTCGAGATTTATTCTTAAATTTAACGACACTATACTCTCTACTTCTTCCTGTTTCCAAAAGAATATCATTTTGAACATGAATTCACATACCAAGGGGTGATTAATTGGGAGGTATGTTTTCGGTTTTGTCCATATTAGATGGCTTGAAGGAGCATCCCTCAGCGTTAGCGTTTGCTTGTTCAAGTGGTTGTTGGCCCACACTGTGTAATGCAACCGGTGTTCGAATCCTAGGTTGCCTAAATAATTTTTGCATGGCATGTGCTTGGGGCCTGGGTGGACTTTTTTTCGCTTTCGTATTTTCGTTTGTGCGCGCGTATTTTCGTTGCTGCGGCTGCGACTTCTTTTCCCTTTGGTACTTTCGTTTGTGCGCGCGTATTTTCGTTGCTGCGCGCCGTGGCCGGCCTTTGCCGCTGCACAAAATTTTTGTTGTGCGCCGTGTGCGTTATGCCGGCCGCGGCGCCGCTCCTTCTCCATGACGCCACCAGTCAGCACGCAGTCGAGCTCGACGTATTCGCACAGCACCTTCTGGTCCATGGTGCCGAGGACCAAGCAGTGGAGCAACACGGAAGGTGCGCTGGCGGGCAAGCGATGCTGCGCGGCTAGGAGACGAGCAAAGAGCAAAATGGCGCAGCAAGGACACCAGCTGGGAGCCTAACGGTGCAGCGGATTAAATGGAGCGGGAGGGCGGCAGCGTGCGCGGCGCGCGCGAGCTCCAACAGCTGCACGCGTGAGAGACGAAGCATGCCCATTAATGCTTGCTTGCATGCATGCAGGGCCATTTTAACCCGGATCGGTCACAAAACTGTGAAACGACTTCCTTTTGGCTACTTTGCTTCCCACCCTACAGCGACACTCTTTTAGAAACCGGAGGGAGTACTTGATAAGGCAAAGTATTCCAAATCCAAGGAAAGTTATAAGAGATCTTTTACAATGGTTGGGAAAGTACCTCGGTACCTCCAGGTTCTTCTATCTTTTTTTATTTTCTAAGTACTTAATTAAGAAATACATTATAGAGGGTATTTGAGTAATTGGGGTTGTTCCTTCTAAAATTTACGTAACCCCCTTGCCCTTCTGCGCCGCCCGCTTCTCCATCGATCCCGCACGAAGACCTCGGGCATCAAGTGTTTGGGCCGCCGCCGCCGCCGCTGCGTACGAGTAACGAAGGTCGCAGGAGCACGCAAGCGAGCACCCCTGCTCGACGATGCCGTGGGCGACGAGCGGGTACACAATGCACGGCATGACGTGGCGGCACGGCGACAGCTAGGAGCCCCACAAAGAAGGCGAGTAGCAAGCGTGGGATGCGCAGCGAGGTGATGCGGAGCTCGTATGACGCCGTACCTCTGGTCGCCACCGCCCAGGCCCAGCCTCCGCGGCCGAAGACGACGGTGCTGATGATGATGCAGCTGACGCACGAGCAACGCGAGCCCATCCTCATCATCATCTACTGTCCCTTCTGCAAGAACGAGTTCCGTGGGCATGGTCGGGCTCCGTTCTGGATGTGCTTTTGCCGCCGACGGATTCATCCCGGGCGCGTACCTCTACTACTGCTTGCTCCACTCTACCGTCACCACCACCGAGGCCTCTGCCAAGACGTGCCGCGACCTGGAGCTCTGCGTCGCCAGCATGCTCGACCCTTCCATAGTGGAGGACCTGCTCAGCATATTCTACGACGCCCAGGCTTCCATGTGACTCTACGGCACCCAGGCCATGTGCGCTGGCTGACGGGAGACGCTGGTCCTACGTGCCGGCATGAACAACTTCCACATAAATGACTGATTCACCCTTATTCAAAAATAAAATATAAAATGAAAAATAGATCTCGTCCCGCGAATTTTGGTACTAGCAACACCTAATTTGGTACTATCCCTACCTATTTGGTACCTCCAGGTATTTTCAATTGGGTACCCCTATTTTTTTATCGTCTGATTTCACTCAATGGATTGCTCTCGTGTTTTTTTCCAACCATTGTAAAATTTCTTTTATAATTGTCACAGTTGGTTGGGTTACCTTGCACGGTATAAGAAAGGATAGTAACGCTATCCTATATTCTCATCCATCACTCAGCGAGAATTCTAGATGAAGCATCAAAAGAATGGCTTTTGTGGAGGCGAAACGAGTGATTAATGTGCCTAAAAGGCTAAAACTACTAGAAAAACTCTGGAATCGGTTCCTGTCGTCTTTAGGAACAAGAACAACCTACTCGTGGCATTTGCACACTGTCCTCAGTGATCTAGTGGAATCTGGGATGTATGTGAGACTGAACGAAGTGACAGGTTCCCGATATAAAGTGAGCTTATCAAAAGAAAAGAAAAAGAAAAATGTATCGATAGCTTTTGTTCCAAGCATTTTCAGAACTAACTGGCAAGATGATATTAATATGGTGATTAAAAGGGAGCTAAGCTAGCTAAGCTTTGGAAGGTAGTACAAAAGCTATTTAAGAAGACAATGAAAATGGAAACTTCATCTACGAATTAAATAAAATAAAAAATAAAAATAAAAAATATACTTTAAAAAATTAAATTAAAAAATATAAAGATGAAGATGGCGACTACCAATTTAATGCCTGCAGTACCAGCTACCTGATGACAATATTCTCTTCTGCTCCCTTGCAAATTACCGGCATGATAATCATATTTGGTATAAAGAAGGCCAAATTTTACAAATTTTGATCAATACTTATTAAAATTACATGCAAGTTTGGTACATGAGACTTGCATCAATAGACTTGTATATATTTAAAGTGTCTCTGAAATTATATTAATTGTTTTAGCAAATAGTCAAATATTGTAAAAGAAATTAGTGGTCAAATCCTATTTTATATTTTGCACCTATGGACATTGTGATTTCGTTACGTTGGTAATGAAATCCGTCTTTACTGTTGTGAAAAAAACTTTCTATATGTTTTTTTTTTATCAAAGTACACTTATCATTTTATGACAGAGAGAGTACTATGTAGCAACGGTAATTAAACCGAGGCACAAACCAAACTACTAGTTGTAGTTTACCCGCATTGATGTTGTGCGTAACGCTTCTTGATCACTAACTACTGCTATTAAATATTCTAACAGCATTGAGATCGTGCCACATTAAAATTGAGCTTTGATGAAGCAAAGTACATCTTACGGTATGGCCCAATGTGTCATATAATAAAAGCCAAAAAGATGGCCAGCTCCTCCGCCGGGAGCGCCGTCCACGTCACCCGGAATTTCCTCGTCCGTTAGATCTCGCGATAAACGGCCATGATTTGCTAGATCTGCTTCCAATAGAATCAGCTTCAGTGCGTTGGCTCCTCGCACAGAAGCCATAAAAGCCAAAAAGATGGCCAGCTCCTCCGCCAGGAGCGCCGTCCACGTCACCCATAAAAAGCCAAAAAGATGGCCAGCTCCTCCGCCGGGAGCGCCGTCCACGTCACCCGGAATTTCCTCATCCGTTAGATCTCGCGATAAACGGCCATGATTTGCTAGATCTGCTTCCAATAGAATCAGCTTCAGTGCGTCGGCTCCTCGCACAGAAGCCACGTCGAATCCAGCCCAGTAAATATATATGTCAGCTTCCGCTTCACCTGAGTAAAAAAAAACTCTTCCGTTCCCTCCCTCCCTCTCTCTCTTCGCTTCCTCCCTCCTCCTCCCGACATCAAGGGCGATGGCGACGGCCACGGCCAAGGCGCCGGGCGCGCTGCGGCCGCCCTCCTTCTCCTCCGCCTCCTCCTCGTCCTCCTCCTTCCTCCCGCGGCGGCAGCGGCCGCGACGCAGCGGCGCAGCCTACAGGCGGCGCGGGTGGGGCCCGGCGGCCCCCTCCCTCTCCCCCATCCTCCGTGCGGTCTCCTCGATGCCTCCTCCCGCCGGGGCGCCTGCGCTCCTCCTGTCGGCGAAACCCTAGGTACGATGCCGGATGGGCCAAACCCTAAACTCCGGCGTGCGCTCTCTCCCCTTCCTTAAACTCCCTCTCCTCACTGCGGGGATCTTGGCTCCCCTCCCCTCTTCGCTGCAGCGAGCAAGCTCGCCCAGTGTCCATTGTCTCTTGCTGTTATCTTTTGTGCACAACTGATATCCTCCCATGTACAGTGATTATAAATTGTTGCATTCATGCTATCTACTGAGGCTTGGGGATGGTGCAATGATGATCTTTTTAAGACTGAGACAATGTCGTTCTATTAGTTGCACATTTTATCCATTTGTTAGTCAGCATACATCCATTGTCAATGATGCCTTTGCTTCATACAATTCATCGGTTCTTCTATTACTGACCACAACCCATTGCCAATGATGTAATTGCGATTGGCCTTGCTAGAAAGGTAGTTTACTACTTAGTGAACGTTAGTATCAGGCTTAGTTTCCTCTTTAACTGTCCAAACTGTACCTATTATTTATGCAGTGTACCTTTGCTTGTCTCATATTACTTTTCATGGTTTGTGTTAAGTGTTTGTGACAAAAATACACTAATAGTGTTCGGGCAGCCTGTTGGAAATCTTGCATCTAGAAATAATTTGGACTCATCTTGCATTGGTTGGTTGTTGAAAGGAATTTTAATACAAGGAGGTTGCATGCATAGTCAGTCGTCATTGTTCAATGATGGAATATAATTACGTTACCTTGTGTGCTATCGTACTATAACTATCTTGGTTGATAACATGCATGAACCTAAACTTATGCATCATATTCCTAATATTGATCCTAAACTTAGAAGGTGTCTCTTGCACCAAAGTACTCCTAAAATTAATTGTACTTTCTTTTTGTCATTCATCTTAATACCATTGTTTGAACTCTGTGATCAGCACTTCTTTTATGAGGAGGTCAGCTAGCACATAAACTCAGTACTGCCATACATGGTTGCTATTTACTACTTAATGAACAAATGGTATGCCATTTTTATCTTCCAGAAACAAATTTGTTACGATTATCCCTTTGAAACCTACTTCCGTTTTTCCTATACATGAAATTTTCCATGACATTGTGCTCCACGTCATTCATCTATAGCTTACCTGCTCAGTTACTGCTAATTGTTCCATTCATTGCTCTGCATAAGTCATTTACCTGCTTTTTTTTTGCCATGCTGTTTCTCTTTTTTATGCTCATCTCTTTATTTTTTTAACTGAACTGGCCATTTATTCACTTCCAGTATAATTTATGTTGCTGGTAGCAGTTGTCCTGTTACCCAGCCTATTGCACTTCCATGCTACTGAAGCACTTATGAATGCCTAGACAACCTAAAGTTCAGATACTTAGACTACGATGCTTTTTTGTACAATAATCCTACCTCTGTATAAATGAAATAGATAAGATGGTGAGCTCACCTACGTTACTTATACCAAAATTTAGTCAGTTTTGAGTGAACTATCATATGACTCAAAGACATAATATTTGGCCTCCAATGGTTGTCTAATGATCCAAGCAAGTTTGGTGATTCTGATCTCCAATTCAGGTGTGTAGCTAGGCAGCTTAGTGAGAAGCTACATGAGGTAGTACATTTAAGATGGATTGCTACAGTTACTTGATGTATATTTTTATTTACAGTTTCCACTCAATATTCTACTTTAGCTTTTCACCATGCAAGATTGTCCTTGAGGCTGCAGGTTGATGAACAAATGATGGTTTACACATTACTGAGGTCTCTACGAAGCTCTGCCAACTTTCTATATGCTCCAAGCCTCTTTGCTTATGATCTCGTGTTCTAACCATTTACCAATTTATGTCATGCGTTCCTCATTCACTATTAGAGGGCAGGTTGTAATTCCATAAATCAATTTCCATTTACCCAATTTAATCATTAGCGTTTCAGTTAAGAGATTTTCCAATATTTTTGTATCCTTGCCTTAGTCGTACAGAGCAATTGGTATGGCCTGACCACTCTGCTACTCATTTGCACACAGGTTCTGGCTGAACGGCCACCATCTTCTACTTGTTTGGGCCAGAAGAGTTCTATCGGTTTTAAATTTACGAATAGGTTAAAATGTAATGCAGACAAATCTTAATTTGGATATACATTCACATGCACAGCTGCACCAATGTGTCTGGTATGCTTACTGTCACCTGATACGTGAACTAATTTTCAGTGTCTCATGCGAAATAGATGTTGTTTTCAGGCTGTTTTCTTTGCGCATTATCATAAGGCTAATGCAGATTGGGCACTCTGGACATCAGGTATATCGTTTAGTGCTTCCTATGGTACCTTACATCCATTGTATTTTCATCTTTTCAGCAACAGATTCTTACTAGATCCTTCTTAGTTTGCTCCCAAGTTGCCTACTCCATTTTTATTTAACCTAAATCTTTTTAAGATTTTCTTGCTTCCATAACAGTAAGCTAGAAAGTTTTGCCTGGTTGCGCTGCAAAACCAGTGTTACCCTCGTCTTTCTTGATGGACAAAAAAATCTCTTTTGTTTATACAGTTACCATGACAGTAAGGCAGAAAGATTTGCCTCACAGTTTGTTGCTCCAATGTAGGTTCCGATGATCATGTTTATAAAATAGTTAAATTTGTTCTGATATTGAAAAAAAACATTATGTTTAGTTTCTATACTAGGTCACCTTTACATAATTATGGACCTACATTATACTTCTTGTACTGACATACTTAGTTTAATACTTGGAGTGCGATATAGCCACAAATGTACGTATGTTCTGAATTATGGCACGTCTGTAGTACAAACTTATGACACCTGGTTATGCAATCTATTTTAGTTTTACAGACCCATGGTTACATAGATAAACGAATAAGCAAACACTTCTTATAACACCAAATTTTTTTTTTAAACTGAAGGACCACGCGAAGCATAAAAACCTAATACAAAATATTATAGTTTGGTTTAGGCTACCTCTTCTGGTAGGCTTTATACTGTAAATGATGCTAATGTTTGGTCTTTCTGTCTTTTGATGTGTACAAAATGTCACCTCCAATTTTGGAATTTGGAGAGCTCTCTTAGTTTAGTTTTACTCAAATTTATGGGCAAGCCAAACGGGCCGAGATAATTGTATGAAGAACCTAAGTAACTTCTGATACAATTCGGGCCACCATGATGCTTTCAGAGTACAAAGAGGTGTATTTTAGACGTTTAATTGGCCAACGAATTTGCAGTGTGCATCTTGTATCTCTTGATGTATTCATACTTTTATGATTGCTGGTTTTAGGGGGTGGATCCAGCTTTTACTACTATAATAATTGAATTGACACCACTAAAATCATTAGTTCACCAAACATCAGATGCTTCGAAGTTATAACCCTCCTAAGTTGTTACAAGTTGGGACATCAATCACTTAATCAAAATTTATGATTTCCTTATATATCAGCTCAATGTGAGTTTTCAGCTTTTATGATACTGGGGTACATTTCATTCGCTTTGATACAGGTCCCAAGCTTGCTAGCAACACAATCAAATTAAGGCGCAGATTTTCTTGTAAGCCAAAAATCTTAGCATCTCCATGGCTCTGACCTCACAGCGCGAACCAATTACATTATATCCTATTGAACATGTAGCAAGATCTGGCATCTCCATGGCTTCCAATTTAGCTATAGGAGTAGGTTCACACCTAAAGCATCATGACAACTGGGAAACCAATTACATTAGATCATGTTGAACATGTAGTGTGATCTGGTGCTCTGAGGTGAATTGTATTCAGTCAACAAGAGTGAATTAGCACTAAACGATATGAATCTAGAATGACAATAAGCGCGTTCTAAAATTTTTTTTGTCCTTTGCCATCTTACTGTACCTGTATTGTACAATGAATTCCTGTTCAGTGTATAACTACCATCTAATC